>NW_016817744.1:818494-821115 GCF_001698545.2 Rhinopithecus bieti
CTTTCTTTCTTTCTTTCTTTATTTCTTTCTTTCTTTTGAGACGGAGTCTCGCTCTGCCGCCCAGGCTGGAGTGCAGTGGCCGGATCTCAGCTCACTGCAAGCTCCGCCTCTCAGGTTTACGCCATTCTCCTGCCTCAGCCTCCTGAATAGCTGGGACTACAGGCGCCCGCCACCTCACCCGGCTAGTTTTTTGTATTTTTTAGTAGAGATGGGGTTTCACCGGGTTAGCCAGGATGGTCTCGATCTCCTGACCTCGTGATCCGCCCGTCTCGGCCTCCCAAAATGCTGGGATTACAGGCTTGAGCTACCGCGCCCGGCCTTACCTAACGTCTACTTTCAACACCTCGGAAACAGCAACTATTTATTGCCAGGTGCTTCTCTAACATTCATATCTACTAACTCATTTAATTCTCATATCATAAAATACATGAATAATTATTATCTCTAGTTTATAGATTAGGAAACTGAAGCACAAAATGATTAAGTAGGTTGCCTAACTTGCAGAGTGTCAGGAGTCTTTGTCACTAGGGAATACATCTCAATGTATCTGCTATGTAAAATTGCCTTGATAATAATAATAATACATTGATTGTTCCCCATTAGTAAGCTATACCCTTCTAGGTTGCTACTTCCTGTGTGGAACTCAGTGTGTTCATGAGTAAAAGTTGCATCCATTTCTTGTGGTAGTTAATTCTGCAAGCATTCTAGGGCAGGTCCTATGCACATATGTTTGGAATAGTAATGATTAATCAAAAGAAGTACTCAAGAAAATATTACTGAGAAAAAATATTCTGGCACTAATGCTGGTGGGAAAGTGAGAAGCATATAAAACTTGTCTTCAAAAATGAAACATGATGTCCTGACATTATAGGTAAGAGCAGCTATTCAATAACAAAGATAAAACTGAAAGAAAATTATGTCTCATATTGAAATCTTACAAATAAAAAAATTATATATGTACATAAAATATAAAATTATTTTTAAATTAGTTTCTCCCTAGCTATTGATCAAAGTATTTTTTCAGGTCTACAGTCATTCAAGAATATGTCAGTTTAGCTTTCAGGGTGACGGGTAAAATATCAAAACCGCTCATGTTCTTTGTTATTTAGTCTCTTGAGAGAGTTCTTTCTTCTGGTTTGACAATGCACTGACCACTTGCCACGTACTAATGCAGCTGCTAACAGTGGCAGAGACCAAGACACTTATACCATTGTCAGTATTGCCTCTGGTACAGGAACTTCAGCCATTGGACCTGTGCCACCTATAAATGCATGTAAGACAATAGCAATGTACCCAAAGAGACTTAAAGACAGCTATAAAGAAAAAAATATATACTCATTATGTGGCTCCCAGAAAAGTAAAATTTCTCTAGGAGAGAGATAATAATCTGAATAAAATGATGATGATAATGATAATGGTAGTGATGCTGTGATAATAATAATAATAAGATGCCATCTTTCCAGATGATAATCTTTTAAAAGCTCAATAAAATATTATTTATTTTTTTCTGATATATTTAACAGAATTGTGATGAATTACTGAGCCCATGTTCAGGAGAGACCTGGATCCCAGAAGTATGCCAACATATGGGGCTACCTTTCCTTGAGGTTATTTGAGAATCTAGGAAATAAAAGTGAGAAGCTAGTTTGTGGTTTTGATAGCTGACTAGGACTTAAGGAACAAAAGTCAGAGCACATGTACTTACATGAGTATTTGTATACATCATCCTTTAGGTTCAGTCCCCAAAATGCTACTCAGAAATTTAAAGGAACTGGAAATAAATCAACCACAACATGACTTTCTGACTAGTTTCGTGTAATCTGCATAGCAAAAACCTCATGTCCTGAAATATAACTAAAATGATTTTTCATTATGTATGTCCTCTGGCACATGGAAAAAGCAAGGGAAGGTAAAGTCATCTAAGACTCAATGTATTTGCCCAAATTATTTTTCATACCTCAAAGCTAATGCAATAAATGATAATAGACATTTGAAGATAGAAAGAAAACATGAGTGAGTACCAGCAGAAATAAGTAAGTAGGGACGGGCACCCAGATGCAAGAGATACGCATATTGTTAGTCATGTCTTTCAAAAACAAACTATATTTACTACAAATGTGCATGGAGATACAATCCAAGCTTAAACTGTTAGCAGGTAACCAAATATCATTTTTGAAAATTCACTTAAATAATTTGAAAAAATACAAATATAAATAAAAGAATAAACTGTCCCGAATTATAAATTAAATGGAGTTGTTTACAGAGTAGGCACTGAGGGATGCTAACACAAAGCCTCAAGCAAACTCACAAGTAATTTTTAAAAACCTGTTGATATATTATTTTTAAGTAAGGGAAATAGGTAGTAATGAGAACATAGAGGACCTGTCAAATAAATTTAAAGAGGAAACATAACATTGGAGGGTTAAAAGAGCAAAAATGCTGTCATTACAGATGATATATTCAATCTTTTAAAAATTGAATTGAATCTACAGATAAATTATAAAATTTCAGTGGGGTTACGTGTACAAAATCAATTTTTTTTTTTTTATTATACTTTAAGTTCTAGGGTACATGTGCATAACGTGCAGGTTTGTTACATATGTATACTTATGCCATGTTGG
>NW_016817744.1:821727-836898 GCF_001698545.2 Rhinopithecus bieti
GATTTTCCAGGTGTTGTGTGTCTCAGTTCCCCTGGCTAGGAAAACGGATCCCCTTCCCCCTTGCGCTTCCAGGTGAGGCGATGCCTCGCCCTGCTTCAGCTCTCGCTGGTCAGGCTGCAGCAGCTGACCAGCACCGATTGTCCGGCACTCCCTAGTGAGATGACCCCAGTACCTCAGTTGAAAATGCAGAAATCACCAGTCTTCTGTGTCGCTCGCGCTGGGAGTTGGAGACTGGAGCTGTTCCTATTCGGCCATCATCACAAAATCAATTTTAAAAACTAAGGACTACTCTGTACTGGCTCTAATCAAAGAGAAAGAAAAACGGAAAAAAGAAATTCACATATAAAGCAACAACCTTTAGAATATAGTATTGATGATTAAAAGAGGAATTTTGCCTTTAAAATCAGCTCCAGGAAAAAAAATGTGCTTTCAGAATTTAAATAATATAATTAATTTTCAAAATCAAATCAATAGAAATATGTAGAAATTTTAATACTTGAAATAGAGAACAAGTATGTTTTTCATTTTTTAAACATGCCCATGGAACATCAATGAAAATCAATACAATTTTAAGAAGGAATATTGAGTTTACCTACTTTAGTCTTTATATAATGCAAGAAAAGATACAGAAAATAGATTGAATAGTAAGAGTAGTACTTAAGAAGCTAAAATAAGTCTTGACCCTCTGCTTGGGTACGTAATAGATACTCAAGAGAATGCATATAATGAATCTGTTAAAATGGTTCAAATCCTGGCACAAACCCACACACCCTCACAAACACACACACCCATACCCTCAAACACACATATCAGGAAAGTAAAGAGAGAGGTAGATAAAGGAAGACAGAAAGGGAAGGAAGGGAGGGAATCAAGGAAAAAGAGAGAGAGAGAGAGAGATTGGGTATAGAAAAAGAGACTGATTAATAAAAGGATAGTGTCCCAGAATTTTAAGTTCTCCATCTGATTAAATCTGCTGATGTAAATCTTATTTTCCTAATTTTATATTTAAGAAAAATTGGACTGAAAAAATTACATGATTTGCGTAAGACTTCAAAATTAGAAAGTAATAGAAATGCAATGCAAATCTAAGTACTATTAAGGCTGAACTATTTTCTACATTCTGCTAGAGTGTGAATGATGGGTGGTTGATATATCTTTATTTTAATATGAAAAGTTACATGACAATGCAAGCCTATCATGGCCTACAAAGTTTTGGATCAATGATACTGGTGAGCAAATCATATTTTTCTTAATTATCAAATATTTATTATAGAATGTACATTGCCATGATTACATAAAGGCATGAAATTGAGATATAAGAGAAGATACCTTAATATGGGGCAGGGATTAGTCTGTAAAAATTACTGAGACGCGGAAAATTCTGGGAAGATGGTGGAGTAGGAAGCACCAGGAATCTGTCTCCTCACCTAGATAAAAATTGCACTGGCAGAATCTGTCTGGTTTAACTATTTTAGAATTACAGAGTCTATTGAAGGACTATAACTTCCAGGGGAGGTTTAGAAGGAAATTACAGATAATTTTGGTCAATTTCAGCTCTTAGCATAGCAGTAACTATCATCCCCTACTGCCGTGGTAAACAGCTATGCGAATGTATGTGGTGCAGCTTGCACTTAGCTAGCAGGAGCCAGAGCAGCAGAAAGGACCCTGTCCTCCAAATATTGAATATCTGTGCTGTAATCACTAATACTTCTAAACTCAGAGGTGAAAAGAGGCAATGGTCATTTTTGCACCTCCTTTATTGCTGCAAGCCCTTCCCACTCCAGCTGAAATGACTTCCAATGGATTTAAAGAGCCACTGCCCTTTCCTTCATCCTCCTCAGTTTTTTCTACTTTCTTCATTTTTCTCTTTTTCTCCTTTTGGAACTCAAACCTTAAAGACTCAAAAAACACAGGATATGTGAGAAAAATTAAAGGTTAACCATCCATCCCAAGGGCAAGGTGTAGGATCAGAAAAGATCTGAAAACAATTTGACTTTACATCTTAGGATGATTCCTGATACTAACACAGTCTACAACAATAAAAACTTTTAAAAAAATACAAAAGTCAAGAACAAAAAACTCCAGGAAAGGGTGGCAACTCTGATTTCCAGACTAATCACATTATTAAATTCAAATGTCCAGTTTAAAACAAGCAACAATTTGACTTCCTCCCTACCTATTTGAGTACCCATTATTTATTTCTCTTGCCTGATTGCTCTGGCCAGAACTTCCAATACTATGTTGAATGGGAGTGGTGAGAGAGGGCATCCTCGTCTTGCACCAGTTTTCAAAGGTAATTTCTTAACATAGCTTTCAGTTACCATCTACTGTTTCTTCATTTCACCCTTCGGGACTTCCTTAAACATTTCTTACAGGGGTCTAGTAGGAAAGAAATTCTTTAGCCCCTGTTTATCTGGGACCATCTTAATTTCCCCTTCACTTTTGAAGGACAATTTTGTCAGATAGAGGATTCTTGGTTGATAGTTTTTAAACTTCTGTTTTAGCCTTTTTTTGTCTCTGTTTGTAAATGACATGATTGTATATTTAGAAAACGCCATCATCTCAGCTCTCAATCTCCTAAATCTGATAAGGAACATCAGCAAAGTCTCAGATACAAAATCAATGTGCAAAAATCACAAGCATTCCTATACGACAGCAAGAGACAAGCAGAGAGCCAAATCATGAGTGAATTCCCATTTACAATTGCTACAAAGAGAATAAAATACCTAGGAATCCAACTTACAAGGGATCTGAAGGACCTCTTCAATAAGACCTACAAATCAATGTTCAAGGAAATAAGAAAAGACACAAAACAAATGGAAAAAGAAATTCCATGCTCATGGATAGGAAGAATCAATATTGTGAAAATGACCATACTGCCCAAAGTAATTTATAGATTCATGCTATTCCCATCAAGCTACCATTGACTTCCTTTGCAGAATTAGAAAAAACTACTTTACATTTCATATGGAACTAAAAAAGAGCCCCTATAGCCAAGACAATCCTAAGCAAAAAAAAACAAAGCTGGAGGCATCATGCTGACTAACTTCAAACTATACTACAAGGCTACAATAACCAAAACAGCATGGTACTGATACCAAAACAAATATTTAGACCAATGGAACAGAATAGAGACCTCAGAAATAACACCACACATCTACAACGATCTGATCTTCAACAAACCTGACAAAAACAAGCAATGGGGAAAGGATTTCCTGTTTAATAAGTGTAGGGAAACCTGACTAGCCATATGCAGAAAACAGAAACTGGGCCCCTTCCTTATATCTTAACAAGCATTAATTCAAGATCAATTAAAGACTTAAATATAAAACCCAAAACCATAAAAACCCTAGAAGAACACCCACGCAGTACTATTCAGGACATAGACATGGACAAAGATTTCATGACTCAAACACCAAAAGCAATTGCAACAAAGACCAAAATTGACAAATGGATCTAATTAAACTAAAGAGCTTCAGTACAGCAAAAGAAACCATTATCAGAGTGAACAGGCAACCTACAAAATGGGAGAAAAGTTTTGCAGTCTACTCAGCTGACAGAGGACTAATATCCAGTGTGTACAAGGAACTTAAACAAATTTACAAGAAAAAAAAAATCAAAAAGTGGGTGAAGGGTATGAAGAGACACTTCTCAAAAGAAGACATTTATGCGGCCAATAAACATGAAGAAAAGTTTGTTATCACTGGTCATTAGACAAATACAAATCAAAACCACAGTGAGATAAATCTCATGCCAGTTAGAATGACCGTTATTAAAAAGTCAGGAAACAACAGATGCTGGCAAGGCTGTGGAGAAATAGGAATGCTTTACACTGTTTAATGGGACTGCAAATTACTTCAACCATTGTGGGAGACAGTGTGGTGATTCCTGTAGGATCTAGAACCAGAAATACCATTTGACCCAGAAATCCCATTACTGAGTATATACCCAAAGGATTATAAATCATTCTATAAAGACACATGCACACATATGTTTATTGCAGCACTCTTTACAATAGCAAAAACTTGGAACCAACCCCGATGTCCATCAATGATAGACTGGATAAAGAAAATGTGGCACATATACACCACAGAATACCATGCAGCCATCAAAAAGAATGAGATCATGTACTTTGCAGGGACATGGATGAAGCTAGAAGCCATCATTCTCAGCACACTAACAGACAAACAGAAAACCAAACACCGCATGTACTCACTCATAGGTGGGAATTGTCCCATTCACAGTTGCTCACTGAACAATGAGAATACATGGACACAGGGAGGGGAACATCACACACAGGGTCCTGTCAGGTGTGGGAGCCAAGGGGAGGGAGAACATTAGGACAAATACCTAACGCATACAGGGCTTAAAACCTAGACAACGGATTGATAGGTGTAGCAAACCACCATGGCACATGTATACCTATATAACCTGCACCCTCTGCACATGTATCCCAGAACTTAAAGTAAAATTAGAAAAAAAAAGAGAAACTAACATCTCAGTAAAGGTAAATAATACATGGGTAATTATAATAGCTAGTATTGTTGTAACAGTTCATAACTTTACATTTTTTCTTCTACATGATTTAAGAGAATGATACATTCTGAAAACCAGTGTTATTATAATTTGGATTTATAACTCTAAATTTTGTTTCCTATAAAATTTAAGAGACTAATGCAATTAAAAGAATGATTATGTTTGGGGACATAATCTATAAGGGCTATAATTTTGTGACACCAACTGAAATGGGTGGGATGGAGGTGTAAAGGAGCAGAATTTTTGAATGCTATTGAAGTTTAACTGGTATCAATTCCAATTAGATTATTATAACTTTAGAATGTTAAATGTAATCCCCATGGTAACCACAAATCCATAAGAATGCATACAGAAAGGATGAGAAAGGAATTTAATCATTTCACTACAAACCAAAATTAAATACAAAACGGTGACAGTAATACAGGAAACGAACAAAAACCAAAAACTGTAAGACATATAAAAAACAAATATCAAAATGACAGAAGTCCCTCCTTATCAGCAATAACTTTAAATGTAATAGATTAAAATCTCCAAACAAAAGATGGAGATTGAGTCGATGGATAGGAACACATGATCCTCATATATGCTATTCAGAAAAACTTCACTTTAGGTCCAAGGACACAAAAACATGCCTTTATTTTAAGTTGCGGATGAAAAAGATATTTCATGCAAATAATTACCTAAAGAGAGCAGGAATGCTTATACTAATATCATAAAAAATAAAATCAAAATACAAAAGTTGACAAGGAACAAAGAAGAGCACTACATATTAAAAGTTTCAATAAAGCAAGGAAGTATAACAATCATCAACATTTACACACTTATTGATAGACCACAAAATATATGAGGCAAAACTAACAGACTTAAAAGGAGAACTATATAGTACTACAAATACAAAGTACTACCAATATACAATAGTACAATAATCATTGAATGTTTCAATGCTCTCGATAATGGATTAGAATAACCAAGACAGAAAATAGGTAAGAAAGTAAAGGAATTAAACAATGCAATAAACTAATTAGATCAAACAGACATTCTCAGACCAATCTACACAATAGCAACCATATACATATTCATTTCAAGTATACATGAAACATTTTCCAGGTAAACCATATGTTAGGCCACAAATTAAGTCTCAATATATTTTAAAAAGTGAATATCATTCAAAGTATCTTCCCTTATCACAACAGAATTGAGTTTGAATTCACTAATAGAAGTGAAACTGGAAAATTCACAAATCTTTGAAAATATAACAATACACTCTTTTTTTTTTTTTTTTTTTTTCTTTTTTTTTTTTTTTTTTTTTTTGAGGACGGAATCTCGCTCTGTCGCCCAGGCTGGAGTGCAGTGGCGGATCTCAGCTCACTGGAGCTCCGCCTCCCGGTTTACGCCATTTCCTGCCTCAGCGTCCAAGTTAGCTGGACTACAGGCGCCCACCAGCTGCCTGGCTAGTTTTTTTGTATTTTTTAAGTAGAGACGGGTTTCACCTGTGTTAGCCAGGATGTTCGATCTCTGAACCTTGTGATCCGCCCGTCCGGGCCTCCAAGTGCTGGGATTTAGGCTTGAGGCCACCGCGCCTGGTACATATCTCTTAACTAACAAAGAATCAAAGCGGAGAACAAAGGACATAAAAATACTTAACGAATGATAAACAGAAACCCAATATATTAAATATATGGCAATAAGACTGGCTAGGGAGAAATTTACAGCTATAAATGCTTACATAAAATAGAAAGATTTTAAATCAACAGCTTCATCTTTGGCGATTTAAGGAACTAGAGAGTAAAAAACAAACTAAACCAAAGCTAGCAGAAACAATGAAAAATAAAAATTAGAGCAGAACTTAACGAATAGAGGATAGAAAAATATAGAAAAAAGCAAGAGAAAGCAAAAGTTGATTTCATGAAAAATGAGTAGAACTGGTAACATTTAGTTCAGATAGACTACTACAAAAAGAGAGCTCACATTTGTGTAAGACAGAAATAAAAAGTTGTGGCTTGTTATTGATTTCTACAAGATCAATATTATGACCAATAATATGAACAATTGTATGTCAAACAAATTAGATGACCTAGATGAAATGAACAAATTGTAGATACACCAAAACCTACCAAGAATAATTATGAAAGAAACAGGGAAACTTAAATAGATTTTATAAGTAGAAAGGAGACTGAGCTAGTTTAAAAATCTCCCAATAACGTAGAATGCCTGAACCTGACGGCTTCACTGGTAAATTTCATTGAATTTAAATAATTATATCCATTTTCCCAAACTCTTGCCCAAAACTTGAAGAGATTTAATACTTATCTAACCATCCTATTAGGCCAGTTTATGGTACCAAAGCTTAAAGAAACCATCAGGAAAATAAACTCGACTAATTCCTTATGAACATTGAAAGCCAATTACTCAAAAATAATAGCATACCAATTCAGCAGTGTTTAAAAAGACTATATGCATGGAAAGTGGATTTATTTCAAGAGTGAAATGATATCTGCTCACAGATGAAATGATTTTATATGTGAAAACTTTAATATTCACACAAAAACTATAAGATTAATGGATTCAGCAAAGTAGTTGGATGCAAAATCAACATGCAAAATAAGGTTGCAATATTCTATGTATTAACAATGAACATCTGAATAGCGATTATAAAGACAATGTCATTTACCAATTGCATGAAAATGAATGAAGACTCGGAATTAAATGCATTTTTTTTTTTTTTTTTTTTTTTTTTTGAAGAGAGTCTCGCTCTGTTGCCAGGCTGGAGTGCAGTGGCGTGATCTCGGGTCACTGCAACCGCTGCCTCCTGGACTCAAGTGATTCTCCTGCCTCAGCCTCCTGAGTAGCTAGGACTACAGGCATGCGCCACCATGGCCAGCTAATTTTTGTATTTTTTGTAGAGACGGGGTTTCACCACGTTGGCCAGGATGGTCTCGATCTCTTGCCATCATGATTCACCCGCCTCACCCTCCCAAAATGCTGGGATTATGGGCATGAGCCACCATGCCCGGCCGAAAAAAAATTTTAAATAAACAAATGAGAACAAATCCTACGATAGTGAATTAGAATTAATGTTGTTAAGATGTCAGTGCCACCCAAAATGATCTACAGATGTAGTGCAATTTCTCTCAAAATTCTACGTGGTTTTTTTTTTTTTTTTTTCTTTCCAGAAATAGAGAACCTTTTCCTACAAGTCTTATGGAAATTCAAGGGACCCCAAACAACCAAAGCAATCTTAACAACAAAGAACAAAACTGGAGGATCAAAATGTTGTGGTACTGGAATAAAGATAGCCTTTTAGACAAACGAGAGCCTTGAAATAAACCCTCACATATATGGTCAAATAATTTTTTTAGAAGAGTGTCAAAATCACTCAAAGGGGGAAGCACAATCTTCTCAACAAATGATGCTGGAATCTCTGCATGAAAAAATGAAGTTGGACCCTTACATAACACAATACACAAAAAATTAATGGATCAAAGACTAAGTGTATGACCTAAAACTATAGAACTGTTTGGAGAAAACATGGGGTAAAAGCTTCATGACATTGAATTTGTGATGATTTCTTGAATACAACACCAAAGGCACAGGCAACAGCAACAAAAACAAACAAACAAAAAAAATAGAAAAATAGGACTCATGAAAATTTTAAAAATATGTACTGCAAAAGAGAATATTAACAGAGTAAAAGCAACCCACAGAATGAAAGAAAATATTTGTAGATTTTATCTGATAAGGAATTAATATTCATGCTGAGAACTTCCAAAAGTTAACAATTAAAAAAATACTTGATTCAAAAATGGACAAAAGACTTCCATAAACATTTCTTCAAAGAAGACAGACAAATGCCCAAAAAGCACAAAAAGATTCTCAATATCACTAATTATTAGGGAAATGCAAATCAAAACTACAATGAAATACCACCTCCCACCAATAGATGACTACTATTAAAAAAAAAAAAAAACAGAAAATAATAAGTGTTGACAAGAATGTGAAGAAATTGGAACCCTTAAACGCTGTTTGTGGGAAAGTAAAATGGTACAATTGCTGTGGAAAATAGTATGGTGATTCCTCAAAAAAATAAAAAATGAATTACCATATCATCCAGCAATTTAACTTCTGAGTTTATCCCCAAAAGTATTGAAAGCAGGGTCTAGAAGGGATATTTTCATATATACGTTCATAGCAGTATCATTCACAATAGCCAAAATGTAGAAGCAACACAAGCGTCCATCAATGGATGAATGGATAAGCAGCATGTAGTCTGTCTATACAATGGAATATTATTCAGCCTTAAAAAAGAGGGAAATTCTGATATATGCTAAAACATGGATGCACCTTGAACATTATGTTAAATGAAATAAGCCAGTTACTAAAACACAAATGCAGTCGACCCTTGAGCAACAAAGTGGTTAAAGGCACTGACTCCCCACCCCCAACACACAGTAAAAAATTTATATATAACTTTGACTCTCAAAAAACTTGACTACTAATAGTCTACTTTTGATGGCAAGCCTTACCACTAACATAAGCAGTTGATTAACACATATTTTGTATATGTTATATATTGTATGTTTATAGTAAACTAGATAAAACATTAAGAAATTCATAAAAACTGTATTTACCATTCATTAAGTGAAAGTACATCATTGTCAAGAACTTTATCCTCATTATCTTCACACTGAGTAGGCTGTGATAAGGAAAATTAGGAGGAGTTGGTCCTGCTGTTTCAGAGGTGGCAGAGGTAGAGAAAACTCTAAGTGAACCCTCACAGCTCCAACCCAGGTTGTTCAAAAAGGATCAACTGTACTGTATGATTATCCCTATATGAGGTATCTAAAGTAGCCAAACTTACAGAAACAGAGAGCAGAATAGTGGTTGCTGGGGCAGAGGGAAGCAGGAAATGAGAGATTGCTGTTCCACAAGTATCAAGTTTCAGTTATATGAGATGAGTAGGTGCCAGAGATTTGCCGGACAATGTTTTGCCTTATTAATTAAAGGCACTTAAATAATTTTGCGCTTAAATACACAAATGTATTTTATGCATAGTGTCCCATTTATTTATTTCATTTTATTTATTTATTTCATTTTATTTATTTATTTCATTTTATTTATTTATTTATTTATTTATTTATTTATTTATTTATTGAGATGGGGTCTTGCTGTGTTGCCAGACTGGAGTGCAGTGGCATGATCTCGGCTCAGTGCAACCTCCTTTTCCCAGGTTCAGGCTATTTTTCTGCTTCAGCCTCCCTAGTAGCTGGGACTACAGGCATGCATCACTACACTCAATTAATTTTTGTATTTTTAGTAGAGACCAGGTTTCACCATGTTGGCCAGGATGTTCTGGATCTCTCGACCTCATGATCTGCTGGCCTCAGGCTCCTAAAGTGCTGGGATTACAGATGTGACACACCATGCTAGGCCCCTTTATTTATTTTTAAGTACAAAATACTTATTACAATTTAAGTACAAAAAATACTTATTTTGTACTTAAAAGTTGTTAAGAGTATATATCTCATATTCAGTGTTCTTATCACAATTTTAAAAAGTACATTATATAGACTGTATGTTTGCCTAACTAAACTGACATTCTCTTTAAAAGGAGTACTATGCAAGAAAGAGAGTCTACAATGCAAATCTGATAGCAGCACTTCAAGGTACTAAAGGGTTGTTATTTGCTAGATTGCCTCCACTGAGTACCTATGCTGCATGTATATGTGTGATCTGCTCCAAATCTCTTCTGATTTCACCTTAAGAATTAAAAAAAAGAATATGTTTATTTTATATTATTAATTAATTTGCTTAGTGTGTCAAATAAAATAGTTGTAATAAAAATAGGAATCTGATCGATTTTGTGTCAATCAACATAAAAAAGGGAGATGATAGTAATTTAACATTGTGCTGGATTTGGCCAAGGTATAGAATTTCAAAGACTAGAATTTATCTACTTTACAACTTTGAATGGTATGCATAGAGCCTAATATAAATTTTCATAGTGATGAATTATACAAATCACTTTTCATTCTTTATCTATGTATTTTTATTACTTTTTTGTCCATCTCTTAGAAAATTAATAATAATAATCAGCAATATTTTGATAATACATCCTTAAAACTTGAATGCATACAGAGGGATTCATCTATAGTGATACTATAATACAGTGTATTTCTATATGTTTGTGAGTATATAAAATAAGAAAATCATTTTGTAATAATGCAGGAAATATACTTCTGCAATGTATAGAAATTTTATTGGAAGCTGTAGTCCATTAAGTAATATATTCAATTAAGTAATTCAGCAATTTAAAATGAGCTAAAAATATTCTGTTCAGAGGAAGCAAATTATCTTATTGTAATGCCTTTAAACCATTAAAATAGATTACATTGTATAAACCAGGTTAAAATTTAAATCCAACATAAAACAACAAAAAATGAAGTCCTAAAAGGGGATATAGTAAAATCAATATTGCTCTTTTAAAATGAAAGTTTTCTCTTGGAACAGGCCAGTAAACCATTAAGGTACCAGGACAAAATTTTTCAAGTGTAAATCCTATAAATTTCAAGAGTTAATTACTGATGAATTACTAGAATATGGTACTCTTAATTGTGGGATCTTCCCAGCCAATTATTATAGGCCCATAAAGAAAAATATCTCTATATCAATGACTACTCAAATTATATAAATGTAAATCATGTCGCAGGACAAAACAAGTATGTAGCTAAGCTATTTCAATCTGGAAACAATTGCAGAAGGCCAGATAGCCCATTGTCATTCCCATAGACTTGGCTCTTATTCACTATTCAGGCTAGCAGGACCCAATTGCATTTAACCTGATATCAGTAAAAGCAGGTATTTAAATTAAAAGAAAAACAGGTGAATAGCTCAATTTGAGATTTTTTTTTAATTAGAGGTTAAAATTTCTAAATTTCAAAACTGACATTCAAGGAATATCAGACTTAGGAACATTTGAAGTCGCAGAAACTAATTATCTTCCAGGTACATTCTCTCATCCTCCATGGATAAGGACATGCTTTAAATATTTATTTCTATAGTAGCAATCATTTTTCTCTGTGTCCATTTCTAACTGCACTTGTAAATAGCTTTTATAGCCAATAAAATTATGAGTTTAACTATATGTCTTTGGTCATTATTTCTTCATTTATTAAAAGAAAAAATGCAGTAGTGAAAGTTTAGATGGATGGCCATTATGGCTTAGAATTTTGTACTGGCTATGGGTATGAGCTTTGTGTTCGAGTCCTGTCTTTCCAAATTAGTAATTATATGATTCTTAACTAGTCAACTCCCCCATGCTTCACTGTTCTCCTCGGAAAATGGGGATGATGGTGATAATTATGATGCTAACGATCATAATAGCTATGTTAATACGTTTGTTATGAAGTTATGAAATTATACTTGTAAGCTGTTTATCATAGTAATAAAAGGAACAGAATACACTTAACCCCTCCACTAGCTCATGGCAAGTATTAATAAATTAACAAAACACTTATTGTTGCAGCCTACATTAATGATTATAGGCCCATAGAATGAAACATGCTAGCAGCTCACAGTACTAGTCACTGGAAAACTTAGGAGATGCAGATATTTGAAAATAAGTCTATAAACATCTTGCAAGTTTTATATATAGAAAGTGAAAGGATTTGTGGTAGCATAACAGGAGACCATTCCATTTATTTCTTAGCATTGATAACTAAAAATTGGGTTGCAATGGATAAGGAGCATAGAATGATAGACATTTGTATGAAATATTCCATTTTAATGGAAAGTTCAGGAGGGACATTTGCTTGAGTATTATACTTGCACCTCCTAGTCTTTGAGACTGACTTACAGTTACTCTTTGCCATGGGAGACCTCAGAGTCATTTAATTCAGACCCAAGACGAACTCATAGAAGATAATTGGTTTTGACCTCTGGACACTATTTCAAAGATGTTTTGTTCAGTTCCCCAGGGAAAAGAAATCTACCTTTAGATTTTCACTTCCTAGAATCATAAAGTGTCTTCAAAAAATAAGTGAATAAAAGAAAAGAAAGAATCAGATTCTCAAAGACGTGAGATGAACTTTATATATAAATAACCAGATAAACCTCTATATGATTTTAAGTAGATCACCATCTTCTCAATTATCCCTGACACTGTATTTTAGAAAAAAAGAAAGGCTGGGTCTAGGGAAGGAAAGACACAAAACACTTTTATTCTGCTACAACTGGACCAATATATTTTGAAGGATCTTTGCACACAAACAGACAAAAGTGAAGTTGGAGTCTCAGCCACTTAGCCTCAAGACCACACATAGTAGTGAGTCCTAAGGCACTAGCACAGAACACAGTGTCCCTGGTAAGCATACTCACAAGCCACTAGGCTACAGCAAAGAGTCTCAGATTCTCTTTAGTTCTAGCGTTTGATGATTTCAGAATTTTTTATTTGAAAAGAATCTTAGAAGCCATCCAAATCCACTTTAAGACATTAATTTTAAATAGAAAGATTGGGATTGGCAATAGCTTTTGACCTAAGTGATCATCATATTCATTGGAAGTTTTTAAATAAAAAAATTACATAACACCCTGGAGAGGTTGTGATTCAGTCCACATAGTTTGAGGAACCAGAAAGTGAATGTTTAAAATATACTAAGGAGTGTAAAACAAGCAAGATGTAGGGACAATAAGTACATAAATAAATGAATAAATAAATAAATAAATAAATAAGTGTGGGAAAAAACTTCCCCCCTTGTTGGCACTAAAATGTATGAAAATATAAATGACTATCTGCTTGACTCTTCAGAAGACAGTTTTGAAGAACAGAAACTTTTTGAGAAAGTCTTAGAGAAAGCAACTAGGTAGATTTTAAAAAATTGAATATTTGTTGGCAGAAAAAGAAAGGAAAGGAGAATATGAAATGTACAGAAAAAATCAGAACACACCTTCCCATTTTGTAAGCTCAGTTGTTACCATGGCTTAGTGTGGTGAAAGCTACAAGCCTCCAATGATCATTTTTATAAATTATGAGATTTGGTGCCAGAATATACAGAGAAAAATGTTGACTACACTATTTATGTTATAAGTATAAATAATTACTTATTTATAATTAAACAAATAGGCAAATAATTAGCCATCTGAGTTTTAGCTCTAAGTTGGGAACAAAAATAGACCCATGAGAAAGTAATTTGTAAAATTGTTAAACAGGCAGTGGATATTTTTAAATAATTTACAAAACAGATTGAAATAATATACTTAGGTTAAGCAACACTACATTTAATCCAATTTGATTTTCATTGTTATACAGTGAGTTTCCCATACGGGAAAGTGAATCTTAGAGTTGTCCAGTCAAAAAACTAATAAATAGTAGAGTTAGAATTTGAGCCTAGGTCTCTGTTGTTTTCAAGTTCAGGCTTTTAACCTGTTGTACTTCATAATTTTGTAAGGTTTCCAAATGTATAAAAGAAATAGAATTTTCCTGCAACTTGATATAATTTGCATACACTATAGTTACACTATAGTGTATCAAATAACAGAATGTTACAAGCCTAAAAACCACTCAAGAGTCTTCACATCATACATTTACCTCACTAAAGTACCAACTATCTGTCCACACAAACATCAGACACTGGAAAAGGAAAATGTATGTCCTTTTGTATTTTCATGTTCAGTATCTTGGTTTTATATTGTTTGACGTGACAATAGTGACTGAAACTACATTCCGGGTATAAGTTTGCAAGTTTTTTAAAACTGACAATTGATCATAGTTTTCTTTAAGAATATTTTTATTTATTTCCCCTAAATAAATTGTCTTCATTATACATTAGCCTCTTTAGGTGGCATTATTTATAATCTTTATATTCTATATGAGATCATGCCTATCAAAATCCCTGTCCTTCCTTTCCCTGTCATTGGGCCCTTCTTTCAGCTAGCATTGATTTCCTAGGACATTATGAATGTTACCTGCATACAATACCACTGTGTCCTGTTAACTAATGATCACACTGTATTATATGAGCTTTCAGGATCTTTCTCTTTCTCTTCACTATGAGGTGTATGGTTAATAGATAGACATATATTTCTGGCTCTTTTGATTTCTGAAATTTTTTTTTTTTTTTTTTTTTTTTTTTTTTTTTTTAGACAGAGTTTCGCTCTTGTTGCGCAGACTGGCATGCAATGGCGTGATCTCAGCTCACCACAACCTCAGCCTCCCAGGTTCAAGTGATTCTCCTGCCTCAGCCTCCCTAGTAGCTGGGATTACAGGCATGTGCCACCACACCCAGTTAATTTTGTATTAACCTTGGGGTTGGTCAGGCTGATCTCAAACTCCCAACCTCAGGTGATCCACCCACCTTGGCCTCCCAAAGTGCTGGGATTACAGGCATGAGCCACTGTACCTGGCCAATTTCTGAATTTTGTTTTGTTTAAGTTTACATTAACTTTCTTTTTCAGGACTAAACAAAGTCTATATCAGCACATAATTAAAGCTCTAAATTTTAAAAAATCTCTTCCACAATTATTTGTAGCTGCTCTCCTGGGTTTGGGTCTGAAGACATATGTTTTATGAAAGCATCTATAGGACATCATTTCAAAAGTTCTACAAATAGGAAAATAATGCTTCATTGATATTTCTGGAAA
>NW_016817745.1:0-1495 GCF_001698545.2 Rhinopithecus bieti
ATTATTACTTTTTATTTTTGAGACGTAGTCTTATTCTGTTGCCCAGGCTGGAGTGCAGTGGCTCAATCTCAGCTCACTGCAACCTCCACCTCCAGGATTCAACCAATTCTCCTGCCTCAGACTTCCGAGTAGCTGGACTACAGGCATGCACCACCACACCCGGCTAATTTTTTGTATTTTTAGCAGAGATGGGGTTTCACCATGTTGGCCAGGCTGGTCTTGAACTCCTTACCTCATGTGATCCGTCTGCCTTGGCCTCCCAAAATGCTGGGATTGCAGGCATAAGCCACTGCCCCCAGCCAAAATAATAGATTCTTAATGCAATGTCTTTTTTGTTACCCGGAACTGGCCTTTAATTTTAATGATATGCTGTTTACTATTTAATTTCCTACTACAAGCTACATTTGAATCCACAAACTGACAAGATGAGTTTGGGCACACTTAATGAAACGATTCAATGCTGGTTTATTTTGTGGTGATAGAGAACTCCAAACAATCTGTAGCAGTCAAACATACAAAAATCAATCTCTTACCATGTAGCTACGAGGGGCATTCAACTGGCAGGTAAGATAAGTTTCTTTGCTTTGAGTCAGACTAAAGCCTTTAGATTTAGAAATAGCTTGGCAAACACACTAAATATAAGACATTACAACAGATTAGCAAATTTTGATTTTTTAATAGTTGCTACTAGGTTTTCTTCATTTCTTATTTCTATAAGTAATCCTTTTCTTGTGAATAAAAGAAGCCTGCAAAACCCTCTGCTGGTCAAAGTGACAAAGTATTGCCAAAAACTTTAAAAACAGGTCTTTATGGTTCTTCTTCTTCTTCTTCTTCTTCTTTTTTTTTTTTTTTTTAAGACAGAGTCTCGCTCTGTTGGCCAGACTGGAGTGCAGTGGTGCAATCTCTGCTCACTGCAACCTCCACCTCCTGGGTTCAAGTGATTCTCCTGCCTCAGCCTCCTGAGTAGCTGGGATTACAGGCATGCATCACCACGCCTGGCTAATTTTTTTTGTATTTTTAGTAAAGACGGGGTTTTACCACGTTGGTCAGGCTGTTCTCAGACTCCTGGCCTCCCAAAGTGCTGGGATTACAGGTGTGAGCCACCATGCCCGGACTTTATAGTTCTTAATAGCTTGACAATTCAGTACTGTGAATAACAGAATAGACTTCCATTGCCTCATCATTAGGTAATTTTTTTGGAACAACATTATTCCAGTGGATATTGAGTCAATATGTAAAGCTTGAAATTGACCCAGAGAGCTTTAAATCTGACCTCCTAGAAAATATAAGAATTCTTTTTTCATTCTAATGGGAATATGATTATGATGCCTCTGGTACACATTCAGTTAAAATTTATTTTGGATTTCTATCTCCTTAGCCCTATGCAAAAGAATGACACTTCTCTTTGCTAAAGACATTGAGAAATTAAGCTTTAAGCCCAAAATTTATGTGATAACCAAGTCAGGAAAATACTGCCAATAATCTCAGTTACTGA
>NW_016817746.1:0-239 GCF_001698545.2 Rhinopithecus bieti
GAAGGAGAAGGAGAAGGAGAAGAAAGGAGAAGGAGAAGGAAGGAGAAGGAGAAGGAAGGAGAAGGAGAAGGAAGGAGAAGGAGAAGGAAGGAGAAGGAGAAGGAAGAAGAAAAAGGAAGGAGAAGGAAGGAGAAGGAAGGAGAAGGAGAAGAAGAAGGAAGGAGAAGGAAGGAGAAGGAGAAGGAGAAGGAAGGAGAAGGAGAAGGAAGGAGAAGGAGAAGGAAGGAGAAGGAGAAGGA
>NW_016817747.1:0-1360 GCF_001698545.2 Rhinopithecus bieti
CAGCCTGGGTGACAGAGCAAGACTCTGTCTCAAAATAAATAAATAAATAAATGAGAAGTAAAACACATAACACTGAGTAAAAAAGCAAGTTATAGAACAACATGTAAGGAGGTAGCCCATTTTATAAGTCAAAGTAGTCAGAAAAAAACACAATTTATGTGCAGTATACACACATAGAGAAAAACTTTTGGAAACAGAAACAACAAAATGTTAACAGTGGTAGTTTCCAGAGAGCGACTTGGGGAAATTTTGAATTTTACTTTATTTTATATTACCTAAGTTTTATGATGAATATAAATTACTTTTGGTAGTGTATAATATCAGAATTCTTGTCTTCATGATGGTTTTCTATTTTAAAAGTCTTAAGATTTAATATTTTGCTTTAAAATATTTGGATTAGTGTAGCATATTTATTATAACTTTTTGTGCTGTCTTTATACATTCTTTCCCTTTGCATTCTCTACATAATTGCTATTCAATGTAAATTTAATGTGAGTCACATTTTAAGTGTCATAGTAATCATATTAAACAGTAAAAACAGCTTTTACTGAACATTATGACATTAAAACATTATGAAATTAATTTTAATAATATATTTTTATTTAACCCGACAGGTAAAACATCATTTCAACATGTGATCAACATACAAATTATTGAGTCATTTTACACTCTTATTTTCTACTAAGCCTTCAAAACCTCATATTTTATACTTCTAAGCCATCTTAATTTGAACACTAAATTTTCATTAAATATATTTGATGTTTTTCAATTTTATAAAACATTTGAAGAGATTCATATATCCAAGTTGTGGTGACCACACAAGTGTTCCAATGAATGAACTGAATATCAGTTTTAAAAATATATTTAAATTAATTAAAATTAAGTAGGATGAAAATTCACTTGCTTAGTCAAGGGTCACAAGCCACACGTGACCAGTGGCTTTCAAGTCTGTACTGACCTTGTAGCTTCTTATTTACTACTATCTACTTTGTATTTTCATTTAATTTTTCCTCACTTAAGGCCAATTGGAGTCTTTTAAACTTTGATCCTTGGTTATGTATTATATCCTACTGGTCAATCTCATTTTGTGCCAGTACCACAGTGATCACTGTAGCTTGACAAAATGTTCACTATCTGGGAGGGATAGTGGGCTCTCTCACTCTAGGACCCATTTTTTCTTGGTTATGCTTTATTCATCTAATTATGCTGTTAAGTTTGAACAATTTTATCAAGGAATACAAATGTGAATTTATTTTTTGGGGGTGAAATATAGAAATAGAATTGATTTTTCCCTTAGACATACTGAATGCCTTTATTTAAATTTTTTTTTTTTTTTTTTTTTTTGAGACGGAGTCTGGCT
>NW_016817748.1:0-2358 GCF_001698545.2 Rhinopithecus bieti
ATAAAATAAAATAAAATAAAAAAAGAAGGTTAGAGGGATTATGGATTGGAAGCAATTGAAACGGGAAGCCAATAACATCAAGGATTCCAGAGAAAAAATAAAGTAGCCCATTAGAATGAGAATATAAATAGTTTATATGCTAAGCTTTATGGATATTCTATAGGCATATGATAAACAAATAAAAAAGGAAAGTTTAATATAACTTTCAATTTATTCATATCTTTTAAATTAAATTAGACATAATTCAGTATTCATCAAACACATATAAGTACCCGCCACTGCGTGAATGCTGTGGGAAATAAATATGAAGACTTCTAATTCTTCTTTTAAACATGCACATGTAACTACTACATTTTCCTCCATCTCCTAAGCATATGAGCATATATAAGAAGCTATATAGAATGGAGTTGAAAGCTTTGATTTGAGAACCATACAAACGTTGGTTCAAACCCTGGTCTGCTCCTTGCTTGTTGTGTAACAATGGAAAATTTACTTAATCTTATTGTGCATCACTTACCTGGCTGGACTTGGGAGGATACAAATCAACATAGCGAAGGAGAGGGAAATCATTCAGAATCTTTGGGGAAATGTGGGAAGGAGAGATTCAGGGGAACCGATGAAGAAATAGAGCAAGCAAGATGAAAAAAGCATTAGCTGTAAACATTGTACGCTCCTTCTCTGCCTCCCCAAATCTTGAGTAAATTCCAAATAAATTCTGCAGGTACTTATTATGATTCTTCTCTTTATCTCTTCCTTCTCCTGCCCTCATGTGTGTGTGTACATGTGTGTATGTTTGTTGTGACTAAGGTTCGCATCCAGGGTGTGGCAGGACAAACAATCAATCCCAAAATACACAAGAACATGAAAGCATAGGGAAGCATGAAGAAATGATAGGTTTGAGAATTTGCTAACTCCTTGGGGAGGCCTAAAGTTCTTCTGGTAGTGGAAGTGTAAGTCTAAGGCAGTTGACTTAAATCGATGACTGCCAAAATTATGTTCACTTCTATCCGGATGAAGTGTATTATTTTTTCTGCTTCATGTTTCTCAGAAGTATAGGTTTATAGGAAGTTGTGAAAAAAGTAGAAAGTGATACGACGTTCGTTTCACCCATTTTCCCCCAAGGTTACATGTTACATAACTATAATATAATACAATATTGGAACCAGAAAATTGACATTGGTGTGTGTCTGTGTAGTTCCATGCCAATTTATCACATGTGTAGATTCATGTAACCACCACCATGATTGAAATATGAAACTGTTCCATCACATACCGCTTCTTGTGTTTGTTGTTGTTGGTGGTGGTGGTGGTGTTTTTGAGACGGAGTTTCACTCTTGTCGCCCAGGCTGGAGTGCAGTGGTGTGATCTTGGCTTACTGCAACCTCTGCCTCCAGGGTTGGAGTGATTCTCCTACCTTAGCCTCCCAAGGAGCTGGGATTACAGGCGCCTGCCACCATGCCCCGCTAATTTTTGTATTTTTAGTGGACTACCTCTTAATAGTTACACTCATCTCCCAAACTCTCCCCCAAAATACTACTAATTGCTGACAACTACTAATTTGCCATGTATCTCTATACTGTTTTTAATTTCCTGAACATCATAGAAATAGAATCTTACAGTCTGTGACCTTTTTAGGTTGTATTTTTTTCACTCAGCATGACAGCCTTGAGACACACCCAAGTTAATATATCAAGAATTCCTTCCCTTTTAGTTGCTAAAATTGTATTCCATGGTATGTCTGCACCAGTTTGTGTAACCATCTACCAATTGTGGAACATTTTGGTTGATTCTTGTTTTGACTATAACAAGTGAATCTGCTATGAACAATTGTATTCAGTCTTTTGTGTGCATGTGTTTTTATTTATCTGAGATAAATGTCTGTGAGCTCAATTGCTGAGTCATTCGCTAAGGTAATGTTTAGATATTTTTAGGAAATTGACAATTGTTTCCAGTAGTCATAGTCTTAATTTACATTTCCAGATGACCAGCGATGTGCAACATCTTCTCATATGCTTATTTACCATCCATAGGTATTTTTTGGTGATGTGTCCCCTCAAGACTTTCATTCATTCTCCAATTGGATTTTTGTTTTCTAACCTTTGAGTTTTGAAAATTATTTATATATTCTAGCTATAAGTCCTTTGTCAGATGTGCGGTTTGAAAATGTTTTCTCTAAGCTTGTTGCTTTTCTTTTCATACCTTTAATGGGGTCTTTTGCACAAAAAGTTTTAAAAATTTTGATCAAATCAATTTATCTATATTTTCTCTAATAAACGGTACTGTTAGTGTCATGTTTAGGAACACTCTTACAAGCCCTAGGTCCTGAAAAGATTTCCTTCTATGTTGTTTTCTAAAAGT
>NW_016817749.1:0-536 GCF_001698545.2 Rhinopithecus bieti
TGAATTCACACATCACAAAGCTTTTCTCAGTAAGCTTCTTTTGGTATTTTCTGATCATATTTCCTTCTTTATGATTTGCCTCAATTTGCTCCCAAATATCCCTTTGCAGGTTCCACAAAAACAGTGTTAGCAAACTGCTCTGTGAATAGAAAGGTGTAACTCTGTGAGATGAATTCACACGTCATAAAGAACTTTTTCACAAAGCAGTTTCTCAGAATGCTTTTCTCTAGTTTTTATCTGAAGATATCCCCTTTGTCACCATAGGCTTCAATGCAATCCATAATATCACTTCTCATATTCCCCAAAACAGTGCTACCAAAAAGCTCCATGGAAAGAATCGTGTAACTCTCTGAGATGAATTCACAAATCACAAAGCAGTTTCTCAGAAAGCTTCTTTCTAGTTTTGTCTGAGGATAGTTCCTTTTCACCATAGGCCTCAAAGCACTCACGAATATCCCTTTGCAGAATCCACGAAAACAGTGTTAGCAAACTGCTCCATGAATAGAAAGGTGTAACTCTGTGAGATGAATTCACAC
>NW_016817750.1:0-2356 GCF_001698545.2 Rhinopithecus bieti
TTTTGAGACGGAGTCTCACTCTGCTGCCCAGGCTGGAGTGCAGCGGTGCGATCTCGGCTCACTGCAGCCTCCGCCTCCCGGGTTCAAGTGATTCTCCTGCCTCAGCCTCCTGAGTCGCTGGAATTATGGGTGTGCACCACCATGCTCAGCTAATTTTTTGTGTTTTTAGTAGAGATGGCGTTTCACCATGTTGGCCAGGCTGGTCTCAAACTCCTGACCTCAGGTGATCTGTCCACCTCGGCCTCCCAAAGTACTGAGATTACAGGCATGAGCCACTGTGCCCGGCTCATCTTCATCATTTTTAAGTGCACAGTTCAGTAGCATTTCTGCATTTACAATGTTGTGCGGCTGTCGCCACCATCCATCTCCAGAACTTCTCATCTTCCTAAACCGAAACTCTGTACCCATTAAACACCAACTCCCCATTCTCCCTGCCCCTGGGCCCTGGACACCCCTTTTCTGCTTTCTGTCTCTATGATTTTGACCATTTTAGGTAGCTCACAAAGGGGGATCATACAATCTTTGCCCTTTGTGTGTGGCTATTCTCTTAGCATAATGTTGTTGCAGTTCATCCTTGTTGTGGCATGTATCAGAATATCATTTCTATTGATGGCTGAGTGGGTGTTCCAGTGTGGGCACCATATTCTGTTTGTCCATTCCCCTGTTGATGAACATTGTGCTACTTCTGCCGTTTTTCTGTTTTGATGAATGCTGCTATGAGCATGGATGTACAAATATGTGTTTGAGTCCCTACTTTTAATTATTTTGGACTTATACACAGAAGTGGAATGCTGGATCGTATTGTAGTGCTATGTTTAACCTTTTGAGGAACTACCAAACTGTCTTCCACAACAGCTGCAACATTTTATGATCCTACCAGCAATGCATAAAGGTTCCAGTTTCTCCACATCCTTGCCCACACTTGTTATTCACCCTCATTCCCACCTATTTTACTAAGAGCTATCCTAGTGGCTGTGAGGTGATATTTCACTGATATGCACTTCCCTAATGACTAATGTTGTTGAACGTCTTTTCATGTGCTTATTGGCCATGTGTATATTTTCAGAGAAATGTCTATTCCAGTCTATGCCATTTTTAATTGGATTTTGTTTTTGTTGTTGAGTTGTAGGAGTTAAATGCATGCATTTTATTGTTTTCTTTTGGTTTCCAAGTCATACTACCAAACTGTACTGTTAAGTTGAAAATAAAATGTGAAGATTTAGCTCACATACTCTTGATATTTCTTGATAGCATTGAATAAAGTGTTTATATAGTTAATAGTTGCTTTAAAAATGCCATATAAGTCTCAGCCTTTGTATTTCTGGGATTGAGAAGACAGTCATGTCACTGAGACTCACACTTGGCATTTTAAAAAATGCCACTCCCAAAGTGTTGGGATTACCGGCATGAGCCACTGAACATGGCAGAATTTTTCAATAGAAGTTATGCTTTTCAGTAGAAGTTGCTTTGCTGGAGAAGAGCACAGTGGTTTGGGCTCTCCTGCTTCATGGCTGCAGCTGCTGCTCAGCTACCATTGAGCTCCCACCTCCCTGCTCTTGACAGAGGAAGGCATAGAGAAAAAAATAGATAAAACCCGAATAAGCTCCTTTCCCAATTTGCTGTTGGCTGGGATGATATCTTATTACCTGCTGCACACCTTCATCTGTCAGTCTCCTTTGATTTGAGGAGGACATTTTAGTGGGCATGTGGTGTCTCCCTGCTATGGGCTAAATTGTGTTCGCCCTAAACTCATATGTGATCATATTTGGAGATAGGGTCTTTACAGAGGTAACCAAATTAAAATGAGGTCATTAAGGTGTTCCCTGATCCAATATGACTGGTGTCCATATCAGAAGAGGAGCTGAGGACACAGACACACATAGAGGGAAGACCACGTGAAGACAGAGGGAGAAGATGACCTCTACAAGCCAAGGAGAGGGGCCTCAGGCCAGCACAAGAGCATAGGGCAGGCACCTCTTCCTGCTCACCGGGGAGAGCCTGAAGTCTCCACTGTGGTCACCGCTGATGAGCTGTGTGGTTGGAATGAGGGCAGGGGCAAGAAGGCCCAGAACAAGGTGCAAGTGCCACTGTGTCCTCAGGGACCTGGCTTCTGCTGGGCCCAGCTGGGTGACTCTACTCTGTCACCATCTCAGCTTCTCATGCCTTGGCTGCTTCCTGTGCATGAAGACACCATCCCCACTAACCTGCCACATGGCAGGGCCTGTGTGTCGGTCGGAGTAGCTCTGCCTGTGGATGCCGGGGAAATGAGTGAAGGGCCAAGACTCTGCACTCAGGCACTTCTAGTAGCATTATTGCATCTAAAGCTGTTTGTTTTTTTTTTTTTTTTTTTTTTTTT
>NW_016817751.1:0-1998 GCF_001698545.2 Rhinopithecus bieti
TTTTTTAAAAAAAAATTGTCATTTTAAAGTAAAGACTATATATTGACTGAAAAGGTAAGCCATTGGGTCCCTAACTTCTGCTTACTCATTGCTGGTGGTACCACCACCCCTCCAGCTGTGACAATAAAATGTCTCCAGACATTGCCAAATGTCTCCAGATATTGCCAAATGTCTCCTTGAAGGCAAAATTGCCCCTGGATGAGAACTACTGATCTATACTCATCTTTAACAGAAACTAACAAAATGAAATATTTTACATTTTAATAAATAATTCATGTGTGAAACAGATAAAACTCTACAATATCTATTTTAAAACAGTTGAATTAATCAGCAAGTTGATCGACCAATAGAAGGTATATTTAAGGGTGATTACCTTATGGCTGTTTGCACCTCAACAGCAGGAAGGGTGTGATTTTTTGAAGGGTCTGTAACCACAAACCAGAATGATACTCTCTGGGTTACATTGCAAAGTAGGACATGGGAAATTCTGCAGACAGTGGAAAGAAAAAATATATTAGAAGAATATCACAACAAATGGTATTAAACCATTCACTCTGATGCTATTATTATCTTGAGACATTTTAGCTATGTTTAAAAGTCATTTCTACCATTATGAAGAATGATCTCAGTAAGAAGAAAATTATAAAGGAAATTCCCATTGTTTCAAAATCCTATACTTGGGGATCATTCCTTATAGGGAATAATAGGGAATCTGCCAAAAAATAATAGTCAGTGGAGAGTATTAGGGATCTCATTCTCCATCACCAGTTGGTGTCAGCCCCTGTTTCCCCAATGCTTGGCCCTCTCTGAATCATAGAAACCTTTGGTATTTTCTCGTTAAACTCTTTTAGTACCCTGCCCATTCAGTCTTTCACCTCTCGGACCCAGAGAGGATCTGCTGCCCCTTATGATTCAATACTTGCTCTATCTGCATCTACTGTCTCTCTTCCACCCCAGCATCCGGGCCAAGACAAAAGACACCTTCTGTGTGTACTTTTGAAGAAAAGTTCTCAAAACAGTTTATTTTACATTGCCTTGAACGAACCTCCAAACTTAAGCACTATAATCAATTCACCAGCAGTCTTTGAACTCTTTGTTTGGCAGTTACACACTTTTCAACTGCAAATTGGAAATGTGACTCACTCTCCTCTGTATTACCATTAAAAGTGAAAGGGGAGAAATGACAGTGTTCAGAGAGAGACAATCTATACATGGATGTACTCAGGCTGGAAATTATAGGAAAGTCCACATAAAATCAACATTGCCAGTGCTAAAACAAAACCTGATGGCTTTCCCAGTTTACTTAAGAGCAAAATTGCAAAAAGCAACATTAACATCCATCCTAGAAGAATCTGATATGAATAAAGGATTTGTTTAGAGCATCCATGTGTATTGTGATCATTTTCACACTGATCAAAGAGAGCACCCTTCTGTCAACAGGTATCTCCAGTTTTCAGGACCTGGCAGAAATTCTTCTACGTTCTGCCTTTAAAGGTCAGGTACAAAAAAGTAGAGGCAGCTGCCAGGCCCCTTTGTCCAGAGCTAAGTGTCTGGGACCATGAGTGGGAAGGATTGAGGCTTGAGCCTCCTTGGGCCACCAGACAGCATGGGGCACCACCCACCCGTTCCGCAGCTGCGCGCCGCAAAGCTCTGGCCTGGCCGTGGCTTCCCGCCCCATGCAACACTTGGTGGCCAGACCATACCCAGCACACGGCGCATCGTGCACTTTCTGACATTTTGATGCCAAGGGTCGCTGGTCACTGAGCACTGACATTTGATCTCGGACCCTGACCGCAGATTTTGGAAATTTCTAGCACCCCAGTGTCTACTGAAAGGCCCCACCCACTGCCCTGCTCTCATAGGCAGCTACCTGAGCTGCTTCCTGGGCTGGCTCTGGGCCAGAAAGCTGTGCCCCGCCCAGAAGCACTGGGCCCTGCGGTCCAGGCCCTTCCTCAGCCCCCAGGTCCAGGAGAACTGCAAGGTCACCTACTTCCAAGG
>NW_016817751.1:4886-7788 GCF_001698545.2 Rhinopithecus bieti
GCTGTTGGCATTTTGGGTGGGAATGTTATGGGGAACTGTCTTGAGCCATGTGCCACACTGATTATCTCTCTTCCCCACCCTTTAAATGCCACAGCACTCTACAGTCATAGATATAACCCCCAAACAGATCCCATTTCCTTATACTCCATGGGTGGCGGGGCGGGGAGGGTCAGTACCAAGTAAGAAACACTTCTAAATCTCTTCAAAAGTTTCAAGGTCATGAAAACAAAGAAAGACAGAGAAGGTGTCACAGAGTGGATCAGACTAAGGAGAAATAGATTCTGAAATAGAAAAAGGACATTAGTTGAAAAATTGAACCAATGTGAATTTCTTTATTGGGATAAATCTACCGTGGGTTATTTAACATGATATCATCAGGGAAATGGGGTTTCTCAACCCAAGCACTATTAACATTTTAGCCTGGATAATACTAGGTTGTCAGGGACTGTCTATGGTTTTGTATGATATATAGCAGCATCCCTAGCCTCTATATACTAGATGCCAGTAGCATATCCAATTGTGAAAACCAACATGTCTCCAGAAATTGCCAGATATCCTTTGGAGCAATTGGGGGGAATCCCCCCACCAAGTGTTGAGAACCACTGGTACATAGGGCCTCTCCGTATTAACTTTGTAACTATTTGTAAATCTTTTTTTTTTTAAATTAAATACACAGACATATACATACATATAAGAGCAAAGCAGTTATTTTAAAAGTTGCCTGGGCACAGTAAAAGTATCTACAAGAAAAATAAAAATTAGGCAATGTTTTAATGCTCTTGACTAGCTTCACTGGTAAGGAGATAACAGATTTAAACATCTTTTTTGAAATTAAGAAAGCTGTATTCAAATGCAAGATACTGGTACCCACCAGCATAAGGATGGTATTAATAGTTACCTGAAATTTTAAAAAATTCTTTCTGTTATACATTCAGATGTAAAATTATTTATTATGATTATTTCCCTCATACTAGTGTCTTAAGCATAATTTCTCTAAGATTGATATAAAGAGAAAAGGTAAATAGTTTTGGCTGTTTGTGGTCTTCTTCAACAGGAGAATGTTGTGTCCTTCGTACATGATGGTTCTGCCCAAATATGTAACTCCTCTTAAGATTCTAAGCAAACAAAAAGGTAACCTAATGTTCAACAAATGTTACCAACAGATATATAACTCTACAGATGTGTTTATATTTTGTTCATATACATGCAGTTGAACTAGAAATTAATAAGCCAACTTCCCACAGTAGCAATGTTGTGGGAAGGGAGCCGGGGAAAGCCTAGCCCTGCTCTGAAGGCAGCAAAGGCTGTATATGAAGATGGAGACACACTCTGGGCTGGCGCTTCCTACTTACTTGGATGATGCTTTCAGAAACTAACTGATGTCTTGGCCTCCCCAAGGGTAAGAAACTGAGGTCCAGCAAGAGCTAACACCCAAGCAACAGGGAACTGCTTCTACTCTGGCCATTGTGTGCCAAGTCCACCATGGGAACATCCTCCTGTGGGACTGAGGTGAAAAAGAGAAAGAAATTGGGGGGATGGGGGGCACAGTTTTCTTCTGTCCACTGCACCTCAATAGACAGGCCGCTGGTTTAAGAGCCAGGATGTTAAACATGCTTCATTCACTCACAACTGTTTACTAAGAGCTAACCTTGATTCACCAATATGGTTAGGGATATGGTTAGGAAAAGAGTTTCTACTACAGCGGCATGAGAATTCCGTGCCCCATCCCATGCAGGAATTTAGTGATGCTAAGACTTCTGAAAACCAAGACTGGAGTCTTAAGCCCACCAGAGCATTAAATACCAAAGTGGAAGCCAGTAACCCCCACGGTGGCAGAATTTGCACATAGTTCCATGCCCTGTGTGAGAATAAACCCAGGACATGGGGAGGATAAAGAGCTTCTAGATTTCACATGGCTTGTCTACATTCTTTGTCAGGAGGGTCTCTAATCCCTGCCCTGATTTGAACTTCATGATCTCCAAGCAGAGTACCTGTTTTAATTTGATCAGTTGCAGGGTCACTAGGGAGACTATCACATATTTTGTCCATTTGCAGCAGATTTCTCTGTGCCCTGGGACATGAGGACATGAGGCCCAAGTCTGTCCTGTGCTGTAAGCCCCTGCATTCCTGAAGCTTGGCCCACGTGGACCATTCAGTAAGTGACTGGGGAGAAAAATGGATGGATGAGAAAAGGTTAACATCTCAGTGCTCTGACATCATTCCTAGAGAGACAAACTGAGGAAGTAAATTGGTCCAGGGCTGTAATAACAGAAAAGAGAGGCAGGGAAGGAAGGAGGTTACTTTCCCAAAACTTTGTCTACTCACCTACAAATACTCAGACAACAAAATAGCACACAGAACTCTCTGGTAAAAGAAGAATCCCAAATATACTGTAGATGGAAGTAGCCAAGAAGAACTGTAAATGTGAGGGCAGAAAGCTGGTGCTAAAAAGGAAGTAACATGAAGAATGACTGCACATGGTTCTGTAATTTATGTATTAAGGAACCAAAGGACACAAATTTCTTCCAATTATAGATTATGTGCAACTAATGTGACTTCTCCATGGCCTTTCTTCCAAATGTGACTACATTGAATGTCCTCCAAGATTTGTACCGAATGAAAAATTGATCAACAAACAAGCATTTCTTGAGCTAAACATGTCTTTGTAAAGCATATTTTGATGTCATAAATAAACTGAAATGCCATTAGCACAACTCAATAAAAATCCTCCATTTTCAAGATTTTAAATATGAATGAGTCCAATGGAATTATTTTTTGTTGTTGTTAGAGCAACTCAGTGAAACAAAATTCCGATTTATTGTTCATCATATTGTTTCACACATACATCAAAGAGGCCAAAAAAATAAACAGCAACTTCACAGACAAAAAAAAAAAAAAAAAA
>NW_016817751.1:8052-13225 GCF_001698545.2 Rhinopithecus bieti
AAAAAAAAAAAAAAAAAAAAAAAGGCAGGGAGGGGAGTGAGAAACCTTTTATCTTTGGTCTTTTTAACCATCTCATACAAACTTATAGTACCACTAAGTTCATACATGAAAAAAGATACTGGAACACTCGGAATAAGAGTTGTTGTTGTTGTTTGTTGTTGTTGCTTTTCTTCAACGTTTGTTTTTATTTTGAACCATATCATGAACATGGTCACACCACAAGTAAAGTCAGAAGTAAGACAGAGAAAGCTCTGAAGTCTGGTTTGATCATTTGAGAGCATTAAAATGGCTGACCCCTAACAATATGTACAAAAATATACAATGAAAATAAAAAGTATTGCCAGGCGCAGTGGCTCACGCCTGTAATCCCAGGACTCTCAAGGCTGAGGCAGGCAGATCACCTGAGGTCAGGAGTTCGAGACAGCCTGGCCAACATGGTGAAACCCCGTCTCTACTAAAAATACAAAAATTAGCCAGGCGTTGTGGCAGGCGCCTGTAATCCTTGCTACTTGGGAGGCTGAGGCAGGAGAATTGCTTTAACCAAGGAGGTGGAGGTTGCAGTGAGCCAAGATAGCGCCACTGCACTCCACCCTGGGTGACAGAGTGAGACTCCATCTCAAAATGAATAAATAAATAAATAAACAATGTAAATAAAAAATAGGAACAAATTTTTATCTTAAAGTACTTTTAAGGAAAAAAGCTGGGCTTTGGAAGTTTGGGTTCTTTTTTTTCCTCCCCTGTTGCAAATTATTGTGGTTTGGGTTGGGTGCTGAAGAGTGCTTGTCACCTGAAGGTGGCGTTGCCTGGCAGGTCTCTCTACTTAAAGATGACTTCACTTAGATTCTGAGACAGGGTGAATGGATCACGGTGGCCTTTTCTCTTTTTCCTTTTTTTTTTAAATTTAACTTTTCCTTTTTTGCAGTCTAGTCATCTTCATCAGTCTTCTGCTTCTTGGTATCAACATTGTCATCCTCAGCATCTTCAACTGCCCATTTTCCCATAGCAGCCTCAGCTGCCTCATCTTCATCTTCATCCTGTTCCTCACCATCACCTTCTTCTTCTTCCTCTTCCTCCCCATATTCTTCCTATCCTTCTACCTCACTGTCAGCCTCCTGCTTCCCATTTTCCTCATTAGCGTTCCCACTACCGGGACCATCTCTTCCCTCCTCTGCCTCCTCCACAACTTCTTTCTTCTAAGATCTTGGTGATGATCTTGGAGCTGGTGTCCACAGTTGCATCTGATATGGTGGGGGCACACCAGTGACCAATGCAGTGGACTAAGAAGAAACCGAGAGTTTGGGGACTGGCAATAATGTAGAGTCCAAGAAGCGCAGGTGTGGCTGCAGCAAGTTGGAAGCCAAACCCAGAAACAATGCAAATATGGCTTTTCAGAGCAGCCAGTGGGCTGGTGGAATTATTTGAATTCACTTTAATAATCATTTTGACCAAATTTTTTTACCAAGACATTATATTAATTCATACATAAGTGACTTCTTTCAGCAAATCATGAAAAGAGGTAAAATGTTTACTCTTTTTCCTCAAGTGTGGAAAGCCCTGGTCTGAAGGTTTCTCTAAGAATTGGCTCCACTGCCATTTTTCATCAATGGCGCCAGACAGGGCCAATTGCTTCCAAAGAGTGGTAAGAATCTGGCTCTTGTTTCTGGAAATCAAAAGGACTAAATAGGTGCTGGGCTGCTGTTTTACAAGCACAAGACCGTTAATCCCCTTACCGTGGATACAACAGCACGTTGTTCCTTTTTAGATCACAAGACTTATCCTTGAATAATTAGGCAGAAGGAGAAATCCATTACATGTCCTACACCATTTAACTCAGAAAGAGAAAGCCTTGCCTGAGTTAGACTTTACCTTTCTTGCTAAAAATGATAAATTACCTAAAAGTTGATGTTTGAATAAACTAGGCATATTAACTTTCCAGTTGACCTGTGAATTAGACTAAACTTTGGATTAGATTATAGCTTCCTTAGAAATTCCTTTCAACATTTTAAAATTCCTGTGAAACTGTTTTAGTAAACCTGGCCTAAATCATATTGTAAACACTTGAAAACACTTGGTTGCCATCTTCAATCCAAGTTCCAGGAAAACCTCAAGTAACCTCAACTAATGAAACCAGAGCTTTCTCTTAACTTCATTTTTCCATCTATCTCCCATTCTGCTTCTAAAAAAAAATACAGCAACAGCAAAAAAAGCATTTAATATCAGAAACTGTGAATGATGATTTTGAAAGAGTTGTCTTGTTGCTGTCACATTTGGTCTCTCTTTCTACAATGTCTACCAGGGCTAGGTTCTTGGGTGTGGGCCTGGTGCAGTGTGGGACCTGGTCTTAGCCCTCATTCGAATCTCAGTGCCCAGCACATAGCAGGCTTTCAGCAGAGGTCACTTGATCCTGTGGCTCCAGCCACAGCAACATAGTTCCACAGGCTGGCCTCATGGACAGCAGTGAAGGAAGAGGTTGATGTTGCTCACACTGTTCCTTTTGGGCACTCTGTCAGCTCCTTCTTCCTCGCCTCTTGACAGCATCTGGGGCAGATGGTGTGGCTTTCCTGTCACTTCCGGCTACTAAGGCATCCAGGCCAGTCTAACCAAAGCTGCCTTCCTGCCTCTCACCTACAGCTGCTCTCCTTCCAGCAGTTCTGGCCAGAGCAGGGACCTGAGTGGCGGGCTCCCGCCATTTGCTCCGGGCTCCACTCCCTCCCTGCCTGTGCTCCCCTCCCCCATGCTTCATTCTCCTCGCTTAGGGACAGGAAAGCAAGATGATGGGGGTGTGAGATAGACAAGGAAAGGCCAAATTCTTCTTCCTGAACCAGGGCCCTTGTGGTTCCCCCTGCTGTGAGGGGTCCTCTGTGGTGGTGGGAATCCAGATGCTCTCCACTCAGAATGCTCCTGTCAGGCCTTCAGGGGCCCCTCCCGGGACCTCTGCACTGCATCTTCCCCTGACATGGGTGACATGCTCTGACCGACTTCCTCCACCCCATCTCGGCTCTGCCTCCAGGGGTGTACACCTCCAGCCTCACTCTGCTGCCTTGTTTTGCCCTGTCTCACTTAAGGACGTGGGCCTAACAGGCAATGACTCCATCCTGTTCCCTTCCAAAGCCTCTGCTTGGCCCCAGGAATATATTCAAGTACAGACTGCTCAGAAAACTGCTCTCTCTCTCCCCGCAGTTACAGGCGCTCAAGCCAGCCTTCCACCATGAGACTTCTCCGGTTAAGAGGTAGCCACCAGTTTCTGTTCCAGGCACACTCTCAGTTGCTAGGGACACCATCATATTCTCTAGAACTCCAGCTACTGCTACTGTAGTGGCAACTTGAGGGGGTCCTGAGAATGTCTGTAAGTTGGGGAGCATCCCTCCAGAAAATAATATGCCAGTCTCCCTTCTTAAAGACAAATGTATCCTCTATGAGCACTTCTCTACCTGACTTGAGGTGGGCAGGGATGCAAACAAGAATATCACTCCAAACACATCATCACTCGTAAGGAATGGGGACCAACTCATCAGCATGAACTCAGTTGTCAACACCCTGGCTGGCTGCACTGGGGAATCTGCACAGGAACCCATTCCCAGCCCTGTTCAAGTCCTAAGGGAGTGGAAATGCCACAGCCCTCTCTGCAAGCCCACACCCTAATCCTCTCCGATCCTCTTAGGGAATCCCTGGCTTCTCTTCCATTGCCTGCCTGCGGTAATGGTAACTGGACCAGATCAGCTCTCCAACAAGACATCACTTCCTTTTTCATAGCCAAGCAAGCTTCTACTGTAAGTATACGCCAATTGTATGTTTCCAAATAGGAAGAGGCATGCTCAGGAGACAATGAGCTTTGTATCATTGGTGGTGATCAAACTTGATATAAGAGATGTTGTAGATATCGCCCTGGGTAAAAGGTGGGATGAAAGTGAGACTATTCATTATTCTGTTAATTACTTGAATATCCTTGTTTTTAATTCATGTGATTTGGCTTATTCTTTGTACTTTACAGTTTTCTGCAATATTAGTGGATAAACAATGGTGGGCAGGGGGAGACAATAAACAGCCAGTCCCCAAAACTTGAATCCTGAAGCTATCCTGGAAAGGAATATTTGCCACACTCCTTCAGTCTGCCCACATTGGCACCAAAAGATTTCTGGAAGGCAGCTTTAAAACTTAACCCATATGCCAAGCTACTGGTGTCTTCCATCCCCACCTGCCACACTGAAGAGAAGCAGCCTCTCTGCAAAGCTATTTTCAATCCAATCTTGCATTATGTGGTGCCCTTTCCCATAGCTCTTCATGTAGGGGTGCAGCTTCCAACATGGCAGTGCATGTGGAATCCAGGCCAGCAGCTGAATTGCATCTTAAACACATCTCGCTTGTCAATTCATCCCCTTGATAGCAGTATCACCAGGACTCATACTGCCTGACTCTTTACAGAAAAATGTGTACAGATCCTCAGTCTAGTTTTGCAGTTTTGATTTTTACAACTGACACTGGCAACAAAAGCTTCTACTTTTGTTGAAGGTGCCATTACTTTCAATGGCAAAAACCACAATTACTTTTGCACCAACCCAATATATATCCAGTGTACCCAATTCTTTTTTTTTTTTTTTTTTTTGAGACAGAGTCTCACTCTGTCACCCAGGCTGGAGTGCAGTGGCACCATCATAGTTCACCGCAGCCTCAAACTCCTGGGCTCAAGTGATCTCAGCCTCCCAAGTAGCTGGGACTATAGGTGTGTGCCACCATGCTCAGCTAATTTTTGCATTTTTTGTAGAGACGAGGTTTCACCAGGTTGCCCATGTTGCCCAGGCTGGTTTCGAACTCCTGGGCTCAAGTGATCTACCTGCCTCAGCCTCCCAAAGTTTTGGGATTGGAGGTGTGAGCCACTGCACCCAGCCTCAGTGCCCAGCTGTAAGTCAAACAACCTTTCAAATAAACTAGATCAGATATTCATAGACTCCTACAATGCTCCAGATTCTGAAGGAAGATATTTTAAAGGTAAACTCCCAAGAATCAATCTGAAATGTTATATATTTAAATTAAATTTTCCTAAGAATGGAAACACTTAATTTAACTTAGTCATGTACTAGGTGAAACGTGATCATTTAAAGGAACTAACAGTGCTATGAACACAGCAATGTATAAAACTTGCTTACAAGAAGGTCTAGAAGAAAATACAAAGAGA
>NW_016817751.1:16255-25996 GCF_001698545.2 Rhinopithecus bieti
AGAAGAAATGGATCTGATTAAAATAGTGCAGAAACACTATTCAGACAGGGAAGGCTTATTAACAGAATGCAGACACGAGGAATAAGCCTGCTCAAGAACAAATGAGAATAATAAGCTCAGTGCAGAAAATGAAAATAAAGATGTTAGCCAGCTCTCCCTGGGACATGAATTTCAGTTGCTTTTCAGATCTTGGCGACAACTTGACCTGATCTCCTGTTCTTCCATTTGTCCATCTCAAAACAAGAGCTTAAGCTGGCTGGGTAGGAGTCCAATTTTGGTCACAGAACAAAGCTCCAAGCTATTTAGATCAGAACAGGACTGATGCAGTTCTAGATTGGGTTGGGTATCCTGCCAACTTATCTTGGGCAAGTGTGAAAGGATTGAAAGCTTGTGCATTGGATGTAGTGTATTTCTCCTAGGGCATTCAAATACTTCAAAGAGACAGCCTCCATTTATAAAAGGAATTGAGCACATACATTAATAAGAAAATGTACAACTTAAGAGAGGATAAGGTAAGAGTTACTAAGGCTAAACATTTGTGTACTTTATGATCCATTAATCTACTCCTGGGTAAATACCCCAAAAAAAGAAAGCATATGGAAAATACATATATAAGAATGTCCACAGCAGCTTACCTACCTGTTGTACATATACTTGACACATAATAGGTGCTCAATGTGAAATTGAACACATCTTTATATCCCACGTGTGGCTTCACAGACCAAGTGGTACAAGTTAATTGCATATATTTATCTACCAGTTCAGATTCCTTGGTTCCTCATTTCAATAACACCTGCCAGGACCTTAAATGCCCCAGCTCACCTTGCTTTTGCACACAACTAAGAACACTCAAACCATGGCTAACCTCACATTTTAGGTAAGTTATTGGCATAACTAGAGAAAATTACAAAACAAGGTTAGTTGGTTGAACTCTAAATTCATGATGACCTATCCCAAATTGCCTGGTAATCCCTAAGGTTTCACCACCAGTTCTCTTTCTCATGGGTCACATAACTATTTCAAACCTCTCTCTAGAGAGAGAAGTGATGGTCAATGCTTTTTTTTTTTTTTTTTTTTTTTTACCATTTTTTCCAAAGTTTTCCTTCAAACCTCACTCTCATTAAATGGTTTTGCTTCATAATTTATAGATATATCTCATCAATTTCAACTCTCCCATCCTCCTGACATCAAGATACAACACTTCCTCCATAGACACATGTCTTAGCCGCCTCCTCTCCTGAAGTGCCAGACAGAACTATGCCTATCAGTGGTCATTTCCGTCACTTATATTAGGAATGCTTCTCCTCTGCCGTTCTCAGATCTAAACGATATCAGCTCTCCTCCTTTCTGTGTATTTAACTCTGACTGGAGTCTGTTCATTGTCTTTTAAACAAGCTCAACGCTTTCCCATTAACGCAACAGCAAAACAAACCACTTTACTCAGTCTTCCTTTCTTCTACCTACTGCTGTCTCTTTCCTGCCCTTCACAGCCAAAATTCTCCCAGGAGTTGTCCACACATCTGTTTCAACATGTTCACCACTCATTTATTTTTTAACTTCCCACTACCTGTCTTCCAGCAACTCCACTCCATGAAAAGAGCTCTTTCTAAAATCACCATTGACCTCCACGTTGTCTAACACAATCAGCATTTTCAGTCGCTTTCTGGCTTGGCCTTTCAACAGCATTTGATGCTCTTGAACACTCCCTACATCTCAAAATGAAACTCCCTAACACAGCCCACATATTCCTTGGCCTTCCCACTCCTCTCTCTCTAAGCTCATCACCTGCCATGTTCCTCCTCATTGCCCCAATTCCAGATATTTCTGCCCTCTTTCTAACCTTTACTCTCACCAAGATCCTTCCTGTGATAAACCTTTGCAAATGTTGTTCCCTCTGCCTTTCCTTCTTTCATTTCCTGGTTCACTTCAACTCATGCTTCAGACGTCACAGTAAGTGCCAGGTATTGTGGCCCTTGACAAAGCCGAAGTGCCCTTGTACTTCTTCCCGTAATACTTGTCAAGATTGCACATTTGCATTTGGTTTACTGAATATTTAATAGATGACCAATTCTACTACTACTATAAGCTCCACAAGGGTAAAGTCAAGCCTTAATCACCATTACATCCCAGCATTCAGCATGGTACCTGCTATTAGAGGATACTGGGATGGCCAACCATGCACACTAGTAGAGACAATGTACTCTGCACTCAGACTGCCTGGGCTCAAATCTTACTTCTGCCACTTGATGACCTGAAATATTGAGCATGTTACTTAATTTCTTTGAACCTCAGTTTTCCCATCCATTCAGTGGGAATACGAATACCTGTACTACTACCTTCCTCAAAGCACTGTTGTGAGGGCTACATGATTTGATAGGAGTAAGGTGCTTAGAAGAGCCCCAGCTAGAAAGTAAGATAAGTTCTCAATAAATGCTGGCTGTTGTAACAATCATTACCCATTGAGTAAATAATAAAATAACAAATTGATGAATTGGCCTGCAAACAGAATACCTCTAAGTTTCTTTAGCACTCTTTTTTCTGTTTCCAGCCTGAGACATCTTAACACCAACTTCTATTGGGGAAAAAATTTTGCAGACCACACTGGGAAACTGAAACTAGAATTAGACAATACTGTCTTTTAATTCAATGATCTTCACCATTCCTATAGCCACATGGGCCCTATGACTAGTTTTAAACTTCTATTTCATAAGCATATATTTCATATGTTACTTTGATAATTGAGAATAATTGAAGAAACTTCATGTTCGAATTGGAAATTTTTTGTGCTATGAAAGACTTTATGTGGGTAGAACCATCCCTTCTTTTCAATGAGTAGAAAATCGAGGCTAACAAAATTCATATGACCACAACGGTGAGGAGTAGACCCAGTCTAGACCTGAGCGACTGACTCAGGCCACTTGACTTCACTATCCCGAGTTGAGATGCCGGTTTTTTAAGTTGTTTTGTGTGGCACAAAACTTCACATATTGTCTAGCATACACCACCGATTAAATACTTTGGGCGAACCTACTTTATTAAAATTCATATTATTCTATAATCTATCTTTAAGAGAAGATCAGATTTGAGGTCTTTAGAAATAATTTATTCAAGATTAAGGTAACTATGCAGACAGGCCCATTATTAGAGAAAGCACAGTGTTATTAGCAAACAAAATTTTAAAAGAACACTCAGGTGCTCCACTTACTGCTTTATCTCCCAGAGCTGTTCTGATACTAAGTCTCACTTTAAAAGCATTTGCTGCACCTGCCAGAAAGAAAAAAGAAAGAGCAGTATATGATGATTAAGATCTGCCAAAACAGAGTCTGAAAATCCTAATATGTAATGCAACTCAAACTAATGGAACACAGAACTACAATTAAACTGCCCCAAATACTCCTGGAAGTTTAACCTAAATCATCTTAGACGGTTTAATATTTTCTTTCAAACTCATTAAACACTCACCACCCCAACTTTCAAGCCACAACATGTCTGCAGATTTAGAAAATAAAGAGTTCCTTCAGTCAACGACTTGTCAAACATGTAGAAAACTATTCATCTATTTTAAGTTTCAAGGCTACATACCTGGTTGACAGAGTTCAGCATGAATAGCAGTCACCAGAAAAAAGAGCAGCCACAACATTCTTTCAGGGTGGAAAACACAAGGCAAAGTGAGAAAAAAAAATCCACGCTGCACTTAAATCTGCCTTAGCCATTCTGTGACCCGGATTAGAATATCAGAGAAACAAGCGAGCCACCACCTAAAAGGTTTAATGATTAACACCCATCATTTGGGTTAATACTTCCATAAAACAGCCCATCTCCTGTCAGTTATTTATGAAAACCTGTTTGGAAAACGGATTAGTTGTTTTCCCTACCCTGACTCTACCTCAAAAGAATGTCTCCTTTGCTGACTCAAAGTTGGAATTCTCCCCTGACCCCTTCTGCAATTCTCTGGTTAGGTGTATGATGGGAAGAATTGAGTCCTGTCTAGAGGTTTTCTTGGCATGCACTTCTCACCTTTTCAAGGCTGAGATACCTGGTTCATAGACAGACTATCTTCATTCAGGAAGCAAACGTGACTCCTTTCTCTCTGGTAAACAAAGGGTGCCCTTCAGCGAAGGGCCTCACCTGACTCTCACCACAGCGGGTGAGCATCCCAGAAGAGCTTCAGAGCTTCCTCTCACCTACTTGAGGGTAGAGGGTGGGAGGAGGGAGAGGATCGAAAAACTACCTATCGAATACTATGCTTATTATCTGGATGACAAAATAATCTGTACGCCAAACTCCCGTGACACACAATTTACCTATATAACAAAACTGCACATGTACCTGCACATTCACACATAGGGAATGATTGTGTTTACCCCTGAGGTCTGGCACTTGAATTAAATCAAAGTTAATGATACACAGCAGCACTGTCCAAGGGACATTCTGTGTCAATGGGAATGCTCTGTAACTGTGCCATCCAATATGATAGGTAGTAGAGGTAGGAGGCCATTGAGTACCGGAAATGGAGCTAGTGTTGCTGAGAAATGGAATTTTTGTTTAATTTAATTTAAGTAGGCACAAGTGGCTACTGGCTACATTGGTCAGTACAGCAACACAACAGTAATTAAAAGTTACCGACTCTGAAGTACCTTCACTGGGTGATTTCTCTAATCCTCAGACACTTCACAATTGTTGTTATCATCATCTCACACGGGAGGGAACTGAGGCTCCAGCGTTGAAGTCATTGGCAGCAATGGGATGAGTGGGATGGGTGTCACTTTACCAGCTGGGTTGACTTACACTTGAACCCTGTCTCCACTACACCCAACTGCTCTGTGTCTCTGGTCATCATTGGTCAAAACTGGAATTGACCAAATACCACATAGTCTCACTGATAAGTGGGAGCTAAACATTGAGTACACATGGACACAAAGAAGGGAACGACAGACACAGGAACCTACTTGACGGTAGAGGGTGGGAGGAGGGAGAGGATCGAAAAACTACCTATCGAATACTATGCTTATTATCTGGGTGACAAAATTATCTGTACACCAAACTCCCATGACACACAATTTACCTATATAACACACTTGCGCATGCACCCCTGAACCTAAAATAAAAGTTAAAAAAGAACCCTGAAGTTGCAACAAAACCTCAGAGATGCTCTGAGAATTAAGATAAGAGTGTAAAAGAATCTTTCCCCGGTGGGCATTCCACAGATGCCAATCAATGCCCCGCCCAGAGGTTGATGTCAGGGCTTTCCTCTCTACTGTTCTGCCTCTTCATAAATTCAGTCCCCAAATTCCACCCCGTTCCTCAAAAATCATGAATGGCAGAATTAGATTGGGTGACTCTGGTGTTAAATAGAAACACTGAATTTCCAAAGCAACAATGAGGAAAATATCAACAATGAGACTTCTGCAGCACTTTGAGAAACACATCATTTCTCCTTCCTTGTAAGGGTGGTATTTTATTGAAAAGGACCCACGTCCGTCAGCTAAATCCAGCTGAGGAAGCTTTTTCTCATCTCTTTCACCTCAGTTTCAAGGACACGGAGTCAGGAAAAGCTGTACTAAAAGGAGAGGCAGCCACAACTTAGTGCAGCCATCCTAGCAATGTCATTGTATTAGGTGCAGTGGAAATTTCCAGAAGGAAGAGTTCACCTAGCTAATATCTGAAAAAAATAAAACTAGACTAGATGAAGTCATCTTGGGAAACGTTAAACTAGATAAAGTCATCATGGGAAGGAAAAGTCAATACACATAGAGATTATAACAAAGCATTTTACTTACATCCAGGAAGAAAGCTATGCTAAGGACATAGAAACCTACTTCAGCGGCCGGGCACGGTGGCTCACAACTGTAATCCCAGCACTTTGGGAGGCCAACGCAGGTGGATCATGAGGTCATGAGGTCAAGACCAGCCTGGCCAAGATGGTGAAATCCTGTCCCTACTAAAAGTACAAATAATCAGCCGGGCGTGGTGGCAGGCGCCTGTAGTCCCAGCTACTCGGGAGGCTGAGGCAGAGAACTGCTTGAACCCGGGAGGCGGAGGCTGCAGTGAGCCAAGATTACACCACTGCCCTCCAGCCAGGGCAACAGAGCAAGACTCCATCTCAAAAATAAACAAATAAATGAGAAATAAGAAATCTGCTTCAGTTTTCCTTTAGCCTTACACTTCATAAAAGTATCAAGTGGCTTTCTTTGGCTTTTACTTATTCATCTATGTAACTAGGGTTGAAGACAATAGAACACTGGGTCTTAGTGTAAGTCATTCATTTGAGAAGACAATCTCTTTTGAATGATGGTTTCTCAATGTTTGTTGCATCATCTTTTTAAAAAGAGCAATAGAAATTCTTTTTAGAAAATACAAAGAAGCACAAGGAGAAAAAGTAGAAATCACCTGTAATTCCACCAGTGTCAACGAATGACCAATGTTAATGTTTTCTAAATATTTGGAATATACCTTTCTGCCTTGTGCTTTCTTTTGTGTGTAAATATATGTATATTTCTTCTTAAAAACAAAACCGGGGTCATGCTATTATGCAGCTTTGTCATCTTCGTTGAACTTAACTGTGTTTTGTTGTTGTTTGTTATTGTTGTTTTTATAGAGACAGGATCTTGCTGTGACGCCCAGGCTGGAGTGCAGTGGCACCATCTTAGCTCAGTGCAGCCGCGATCTCCTGGGCTCAAGCAACCCTCCTGCCTCAGCTGCTAGAGTAGAAACATAGAAGTCTGCTTCAGCTTTCCTTTAGTCTTGCATTTCTTAAAAGTGACAAATTTCTTCATAAGCTTTTAGTCATCTGTGTAACTAGAATTGAAGACAGTGAAATATTGAGTTTTAGTCAATGTAAGCCATTCATCTGAAAAGGGAAGATAATCTCTTCTTATTTCATTATGATTTCTCAATATTTGTTTTCTCATTTTAAAAATGATTGAAAAAAGCAATAGAAATTCTGTACAGACAATATAGAGAAGCAAAAAAAAGCAGAAAACATCCATACTACTACCAGAACGGATGACCAATGCTAATATATTTTCATAGTTAGAATGTGCCTTCCTTAGCCTTGGATCTCTTTATATGTTCTTGTGGGATGTTGTTTTTTCTCATTGCAGTGGCACTATCAGAACAAAGTAATATAATGATGGGAATAAGATGCACCATTGTCGTCTTCTTTACTCTAATGGGAATGCTGCTACTCCATGGAATCTGGCAAGTGGCTTTAAAAACGATGTGTCATGTGATAAAAGCATTATATTTGTAATTACAAAAAATTATTTTCCTCAGTAATTGGTGTTGCATTTTATCAACTGCCTTTACACTATTAAAATTTTTACCATTTGGTGTACTACATTAATACATTTCTCACATTGATTCAATTCTTAGATAAAACATTTTAAAAATTTATTTTTAGCATGCTGCTGGAATTAATTCCTGGTTTTTCCCCTCTGGTTTTTAAACCTATTTTCTTAAAAGAATATCACGTAGGTTCCTTTTCAAGTGCTGATTCTTGAAAGTTTTTTTTTTTCCCTAGCCTTTACCGTCTTGAAAATGATACAGAAAGATTTCTAACATTGTCTATGTTTAGAAATACGTATAATGTATAAGAAATAAAGAGTTTACAGATGAAGAATCTGGACCATGTGTGTTTTAGAGGAAGAGTTCTTCAAAACTTTTTCACTTCTTACATGATCATTTATTTCAGGTTTTATACCTCTTTCTGAGTCCATTTCAGCTGTTCACAATTTCGAAGAAAATATTCTGTTAAGATTTTCTAGTATTCTCATGGACTTTATAGAATATTTCCCACAAAATATCTACTTTTGTTGCTATGTTCTCTTTATATTTTCTAATACGTATATTTATTTTCTCATTTCAATTATATTATCTATTTTGTTGTTTAACCAAAGAAGAAGCTCGTGGATATAATTTGCAGTTCTTTGTTTTTTGATTCATAAATCTTATTTATATTGGTTACATACTGTAACAAATTCATTGCTAAATAGTTTGATGGAGATCTCAGTAAAATAAATGGAAAATACAACTAGATACTAGGGTTCTTGCCTCTCAACATACTATATTTTCTTATACTTTTCAAAGTCTTGCACAAATATAGTGCTTGTCTTAATGTACAAATTTTAAGTAGTAAGTTTCCAGAGCCTTCATATATGTGTAAATTGCTTCATAAAATGCTCATTTCGGCAAGTTCACATATGGGAGCTTCATAATTTATTAGTAACCGTGGTAATGATGACAAATAAAGCAGTTTCAATCATTCTGAATGTTACTATTTACTTCCAAATGTTCCGAGTTTAGAGCATGTAGATTTAAAAGTTCAGATTACTGTTGCCATGAGCCACACAAAAGGGCACTGAGTCTCCTGAGACAGGAAAACGAAATTGATTTCTCCGTGTTTTTTATACTCCACAACACTCTTGAAAAGCACTTTCTGGGCATATAACTATTGATCTACCACTCTGGGGCAAATAGAATATGAGATCACATGAAAAGAAAACATACGTGTCGTTCTTTTGATTCATGCAAGATCCCTTGTTAAGTTCACTGGATTTATATAAATATGTGAGCATATGTAGGCTCCACTCACCTGCAATAAAGCAAGAGGTGGAGATAACAAATGTTTCTTTTAAAATTGACCCTGGTTATTTTGTTTCATTATCACAAACAGAAATTTAGTAAATATATAGCTCCAAAAATTAGTAAACTGTAAAACCATCTCAAATGTGACATTATTCTGTATATTTTTATTGGATTTTCAGAAATGTATCTGGCTGTAACACATTAAAAGAAATCAATTAAAACTTTTAATAATTGAACATAGAAACTTCGTATAAGATTTTAAAACTTCACACTTTTTGCAACTGGGTGTGGTGGCTCACGCCTGTAATCCCAGCACTTTGGGAGGGGGAGGTTAAGTAGATTGCTTGAGTCCAAGAGTTCAAGACAGGCCTGGACAATATGGCGAAACCCCCTCTCTACAAAAAATACAAAAATTAGCCAGGCTTGGTGGCATGCACCTGTGGTCCCAGCAACTCAGGAGGCTGAGGCAAGAGGATCACCTGAGCCCAGGGAGACTGAGGCTGCAGTGAGCCATGATTGTGCCACCACATTCCAGTCTGTGTGACAGAGCGAGACTCTGTCTCAAACACACACACACACACACACACACACACGCACACCTTTGGACGTTTTAATATCTTAATTAAATGGCTCTACTCAATGATTTTCTAAATGTTGTAGAATTTTAATAAATCAGATCCTTGTTTAAATTGTAATGAAATGGATATACTACATATATATAATAAACTATCAAGATGTTTGTATTATTAATAATTTATACAGTGTTTTCAGTATAATTAGGTAGCAAAAATAATTTTATTCTCTTTAAATTGTCAGTGTTAAGATGCATGGAGAGACAAACTATTTTTGTCTATTGTGCATAAGTTCTATTTTAACTCAGTGGTTTTCAGCTGGGGGTGATTTTGTGCTCCAGAGACACTTAGCAACATCTGGTGACATTTTTAGTTGTCATGAACGGCAGAAGAGAGGATTTCCACTGGCATCTAGTGGGTGGAGGCCAGGGATGCTGCGAAACACCCCCACAAACTTTAAAAACATCATTTAGGTAACTCTTTTCTTCTTGTAGTTGAGTTAATGGAAATAACCCACACATGGAAGAACAGAAGAAAAAAGGGAGACATGTGTGTGTGTGTGTGTGTGTGTGTGTGTGTGTGT
>NW_016817751.1:26193-32163 GCF_001698545.2 Rhinopithecus bieti
ACACACACACACACACACACAATTTCCAGTATCTTTGGTAAGCAAGGAACTCTATAATGTGGAATATTTTTGTCTCCATCCCATATCATATCCCCTTAAGATGAGAAACCATATTAAGCAAGGATATTTGAAAAGCTCATCAAATTTTGTAGGTTAATCAGTAGCCATAATCATTATGAACTTTGTCTTATTCTTCACAAGTTAACATTTTTCTACTTCAGAGAAAGTTAATCACTACTGTTTGGAAATAAAAATTAATTCAGACCAACTGAGTGAGTATAATTCTGCCAACTTTATGCTCCTAAAGTAGCAATTTAAAGGACAGTTTCTTAAGTGGGATGTATGTGTGTCTGTGTGTCTCATCTTGTGCACAGAGACTAATACTTTATAACGGGTCTCATGTAGTAAAAGCAAGACATTTCTATTACAGGTTTAGCTGGGTCCACTGTTGCCCAGGTGTAAGAGTTTTCTCATGATTTGGCAAGTCAATTTTCTCTTTTTACTAGGCTAACAGTATTATAGCCATGGTCTATGAAATAGTATTTTCCATCCTTAATCATTCATTTGCCCGCCAGCTGGAGGTCACCCAGTCACATTTAGCTCTGACAATAGGTACTTCTTTTGCCAACCTCTATAAAGGTTGGGGGCGGGGGCGGGATCAGACCACATCACTTTTAGTTTATATGCTCCCATTAACATTAAAGACATATGCATTAATCAATATCTCAGAATTTCTGCTCCTAGGTTTTGGCCAGTGATGATGCTGAACCCTCTACTGTCTGAAATTCATCAAAAGTCTTATGAGAAATGTTTTTGTGGACTGCCTAAAAGATGTGCACAAGAGATCCCTATTACTACAAATCAGAGATGACAGGTTGTTGTTTGCAGCCATTTGCTCATCCCACACCCATGACAAAAATTTTTTTATCTATTTCAGAACTATTTCCTTCTGTGCATGGACTCAGCCACCCCAAATGAGCTATTCAGCCAACTAATACGAATAAATGGGAGTTGACATGTGAGTTGAAGCTTATGCGCCATTATGGGGAAAGATTATCTAAATGCTACTCTGAATTAAACCAGACCATTGTGGGGCTGTGTACTCAGTTGAACAGGAAATTTTGGATGGTTCATGAAATCGATTCAGTGCCCTGTGCTTTGTGATTATGCCAACAGTTTCCACTGAGGGAATGGTGGTGTAACAACGTATGACACTTATTTCCCACGTAGCTCACAGCGTCATCATGATGACGAACTGGGATTTGCCTTGGGGCTAAAAATTATTTTTTTTTAAAAAGTGCTTCTCAAAAGCAAACAAAATCCTGATTGATTGGCTTTTATGAACACTGCAAAACTTTAAAATACTTGTTATCTCCTGTTTTCTATGGAAGCTTAGAGTGAGATCTCTTGCCCACCTTCAACAACTGTTCTGGATCTGAAAGTGTGCATACTTGAGTGTTAATCTCACCATTGGCTACATCATTTATTCTCCCTCCATGAATTTCCCCTCTGGTTCCTTAACCTATAATACTTATTTTATACAGTGTTGCCTATATTTTGGTATGCAGCCTCAAATCATCTGGGAGAAAATAATGCTATAAATAATGCTATAAAATCAATGCAGTAATTTACACAGGCTGCACTTGGTCCTATTTCCGGTGTGTTTAATTTTCATGCAAAAAATGATTAGCGTTGGAAACATTTTATATAAATGAGATAGAGTTCTCAGAGCCAGGGTAAGCTTAATAAAAAATGTTTTGTTGAAAATTGTCTTTTACTCTGTGCTCCTTGTAGCTCAGTTTTGTGAAACTTCCACTGTCTTCAAAGCAGAAATGGATGGAAGGTGGGAAGAGAAGGGAACTTTTACACTTTATATGTGATCATAAAATCTTGATTGCTGGCATATGTAGAAGTGTATATAGTAAATCTCACTGCCATGGAGGGAAAAATTGTAGTCCTCTATACAAGTGAAAAGAGAATACTTTAAATGAAGATTGAAAATTTCTTGTGAAGGGAGCTGTACTAACTGCTATAAAAGTGGCTTCCTATGTTTGCTGCCCCAAAATACTCCTGCTAATTAGAACAACAAACCACCACTTAACAAGTCCTTTTCCACCTATCAACTCCTTTATTACACCATCTTTAACTTTCTCAATTCTTGTGCCATCCAAACTTGAGTTGGGGAAGCTCAGTCTGTAATCTCTTTGGGTCTTATTTCTTACTGGAACATAATACTTGATAAATCTGTCTTGAGTAAATGAATGAATGAATGGCTAATGGAAAGTGTCCATCCTCCAAGAATGACCGTTCAGAAATTTCTGGACAGAAAAGCTGGTAATAACCTCCTCACTTTTTTCCTGTGAACCCAGAATTGCGAGTGGAGGGAGTAAAAAAGAGTAATCTTGGAGCAGGGGGCTGCAAACAGAGGTCTGAATGTGGTGGTGTCTCGACAGGACCTAGACAGCATTAGAGCACCAAGCAACTAGGAAAAGTCATCAGGAGAACACATCAGGAAGTAGAGGAGTGTGCTTACTCCATGCATCTCCCTAGCATTTAAAGTTCGCTGAGGGGCTGGAAGGAACACGGTTCCAGTTGATCTCCATGTCGAGCTAAAGGACATGAAACCTAGCTAGAAGGAACACTGCTCCCCCACTGGCCCATCAGTTCTGTTTCCTACTCGGTTTTTGCTTAACGAGTAGTGGTGTTTAGAGTTGGAAAATACACGGAGAAAGTCACTTTTTAAGAGAGGATCAGAGATCCGCAGGCTCATTTCACTCTATAAATGCCGCGGACATTTGGTTCCAGGACCTGGACAGTTCTCTCCAGAGACCGGTGGGCCCCTCCAACTCCTCCGTGGTTTCCCGGAATCAAGTCTCTCACCTAAAAGGAGCGCAGAAGACGTGGAACTGGCGGCAGACGCGTGACCAGAGTGGAACCAAAAGTGGGTGGCCTGGGAACCTAAGGCGTGGCCAGAACTTAAGGTAGACAAGTGCGCATGCGCCGGATGCCCGTGGCCAATGAGGACCCTAGGGTTGTGGCATGTGGCCTAGGAGGACGGCCAGGACTGGCCAGAAAGGAGAGGTGTGGAATGCAGGAAGAGAAGTGACGCGGACCAGACGGGTCTTGCCTGTTCCTAGAGAAAGGAAGGGGTTAGCCGCGGCGGGAACGGCCCCGCCAGTGAGGAGCGCAGGCAGCAAGGCTTAGTGGAAAAGGCGTGGCCCAGGCGTACCGCAGGGGCGTGACCCGAACGAGCTGTCCTTAGCCCTTACGTGAAGGGCGTGGCGTAGTCCCAAGGGTGTAAAAAAAGATGTTCGAATTGGCGGGAGGGTCGGCATACTTTAGGCGGAGTAAGGACGTGGGCCCAAGGGAGGGAGGTAGGGTAGGCAGAATAGTTGTGACTGGATGATCACTGGTATGTGAAACGAACTGCGCTCAGAGGCGCAGACTGGCTGAAGCGTGGGAATGTGGCCACAGATGGAAAGGCAGGCAGCGGAGTAGTGATGGGCAGGGGATGTGGCGCGGCAAGGGAAGTAGGGACATGACGTAGTTGGAACGCAGAGACGTGCCTCGAACGTGGGGGCGCGGTCCTTACGTGTGGGCGTGTCTTGTTGCTCTGACGGGCGTAACAAACATGGTGGAGCAGGCGGAGGGCAGAGGCGTGGGCAAGTTAGCGTGCAGGCGCGTGGCAGCGACAGGAGATGTGTAGCCAGAGCGCAGAGCTGGTGTGGACTCCGGCGCAGGGGAAGCGTGGTCAGGGCGAGATTTGAGCCTGGGTCGGGGACAGAGGCGGGACTGATAGGGGCGTAGCCTGGAATGACGAAATGACGTTTGCTGCGTGGGGACGTGGGTAAACGTGAGGGGGCGTGGGCAACATGGCCGCGTGCAGGATCTTCGGGTCCCGGGAGCGAACGTGGAGGTTCTGGCTCAGGTAAGTCCTTCGGGTAAGGGCGGGAGGCAGTAAGGAGCATCGGCAGCATCGGGGCGTGGTCTGCCTGAGAGGGCAGGAACTCTGCCACCTGTCGCAGACACGACCGCGTGCTGCTATCGGCTCTGGAGCCAGGGAAGCTTTTGGTTCCGCGAGGTTGGCCGGGGTCCTGGCGGGGCTTCTCTGAGGAATGGGAGTGGGAGGCTGGCGTCGGGGAAATAGCCACTTCCCCACTCTAGCTCTCTTTATCCACTTTGAGGATCACCAGACATCCTTTTAGGATTCTGTCTATTAAAAAGTAGAACAGCTTTCCCAGAGACATTGCGGAATGAGAGGAGTGCATTTCCAGAAACTGAGGAGCAGCAAGCTGGGACTCCCTCGGGTCTACATTGGTGATCTTCCCACCTGACTATGCCAGGGGCTATGGACAGACACAGCCACCCCAGAGTAGATCAAAAGCACAGTTGTGTCCCGTGGACAAATCTGAGTTTTTCTGTTGTGCCCTGCCCCAGAGCCGGAGGAGGGGAACCTCCAAAATGCAGACATTCTTGGTGACTGGGATTCTGTGTGATATTCAGCGTTAAATACTGCTGCTCTGAGGCTGCTGGAAACGCGTTAGTATTAATATCAGTGTACTTCCCTCACGTTTACTTTTGCTGGAAAAACTTGGGAAATGAGTTAACGAAGATGCATAAACCTTAATTTGTTTATATGTTCTCTGTTAGCCGTTGAATACCACATTGCTTTCTGCTTCCCCTTCTTCCTTTACTGATAATCTGACCATTTCCACTATGCACTTTGAAAGTCTTGCTGGAGTTTGGAGAATAGTCAGAAATCTCTGGTAAGAAATGCTGCCCCTGCGCATCTCTCAGAGGAGTCACTATTCGCAGCGCCTGCATCAGAGTCCCCAGTGAACCAAAGTTCACCCCACCTCCCCGTCTTCGGGGACTTAGTGAAAAGCTGGACTGTTCTTGAATATTTTGGAAATGAAAAACTTTCTGGGGTATTTTAAATCAGTACGTGGGCTGGGCTGGAATTAACCGAAAGGCCAAAACAGCAAGGGCACCATTCTCTGTGCCTATACGTAGCTGCCCTGTTCTTGGAGCCAGGCAAAAAGGCTGCCACTGCTCACAGTTGCAATGGAATAAAGGTTGAGTGCCTTGTGATTGCGTATGAATATTAAGGAAATTTGATGGAAAGAGGGAAATTCATCATGTCACTGGCCACACTGGGGCAGTTAGTTGCAACACACAAATCAGGTATAAGAAATATATTTTGAAACCTTTGGCAACCTCAGATTGGGATCACGCTCTCAAGGAAGAAGTGAATGAGAGGAGGAAGCTAAGCTTTCTTAAGACATAGTAGCGTAATATCTTAATTTAAGTTTTAGGAAATTGCAGAAGGCAGGCTTCCTTTTGAAATCAGGAGTTGAGAAAATGAAGAGTCAATCTGATGCCAATCAAGGAATTTTTCAATATAATTGTAACCTTTGGTTAGTACTTTTACGTCTGTTTTGCATAAGTCGCTTAATCAGGCGGAGTTCAAGCTATGAGGCATTTAATAAATACTTATGAATGACATTTAAAGACTTAGACTCTTTTCTTTTTTCACACATTTCTAAGGCTGCAAAACAACAGAAAAAGAACATGTTAGTAATATCCAAGGCATACATGAATAATCAGTGATAGCAAAGGATGTATAGCACAAAAGACTTAGCTCTCCTAGGCCCTATCCAGCCACAAACTGGTAATTGTTGAAATAGAGTATTGGGGGCCGGGCGCAGTGGCTCAAGCCTGTAATCCCAGCACTTTGGGAGGCCGAGATGGGCGGATCACGAGGTCAGGAGATCAAGACCATCCTGGCTAATACGGTGAAACCCCGTATCTACTAAAAAATACAAAAAACTAGCCGGGCGAGGTGGCGGGCGCCTGTAGTCCCAGCTAATGTAGTCCCAGCTACTCGGGGAGGCTGAGGCAGGAGAATGGCGTAAACCCGGGAGGCGGAGCTTGCAGTGAGCTGAGATCCGGCCACTGCACTCCAGCCTG
>NW_016817751.1:33586-40453 GCF_001698545.2 Rhinopithecus bieti
CTCCCAACACTTTTGCATTGCAGATTAAGTTTCAAAAATGTGAACTTTGGGGACACATTCAGACTGGATTGTGAGCACAAACTGGTGCCATGGCACAGCTCCAGTCCAAAGGCAGTCTGGAGGTAGAATTTCCTCTTCCTCAGGCAACCTGTCTTTTTTTCACTTAAGGCTTTCAACTGATTGGGTAGGGCCCACTCACATGAAGGGTAATCATCTTTATTCCAAGTCTACTGATTTAGATGTTAGTCTCATCTAAAAAATACATTCACAGTGATATTTAAACTGGTATTTGACCAAACATCTGGGTACCATGACCTACCCAAGTTGGCACATAAAATTAACTATCCAAGTCGAAAGGCCTGGGACAGAGCTCTCATTGCCCTCAGAAGGAACCAACCCTGCAGAGAACTTGGACCTCAGATTTCTAGCCTCCATAACTGTGAGACAACAAAAAATTTTAAGCCACCCAGTCTATGGTACTTTCTTACAAACTAATACATTGGCCTGAAGACCTCCAGTAGGGAGTCAAGCCTAGAGGTAAGGAACCTCTATGGGATTCACAAACTTCCTACCAGTCCCCTTTAATGTAATGGCTGCACATCTCTGGCTCCCTGAGTTCAGCGCACATTCGCACAGTGACACATACACAAAGCAAAGCGCATGGCACTGTGCTAAAAGACTGGCTTCTTATCCTGCTGTGCTTTACTTCACAATGCACATAGAGATGATGCTCGCTCCTTTCACGTAGGTGTAGTCTTCCCTCTAGCTTAGATGGAGCAGAGTCAAGGACAGCAGTGCAGAGGAGAGGAGCTAGTGCACAGCCAGTAACTAGCATGAATGTGCACAAAGAGAGGGGAGGATAAAAGCACATTTGCCTCCTTGCTCAGCATCACTGAGGACCATGGTGTGGGTTTTGTATCTTACACTCTTCTTGGAAAGATGGTATGAAGAAATAAAGTTCAGATTTGTAAGGGAAATGTGTCTTTAGTGCCCCTCAACTTCTATGTTTGTGTCTTTTGCCACCCATTCCCACCTACCTCAACCCCCACCACCACCCCAGCATGGCCATACTGCTAAGAGCCCGTCTTTTGGCAAGAGAAGGCAGAATCTGAGATGGCAGAAACACCCTGCTGTGAACTGGTTTGCTCTGTGTTTTTCTTACCCATACTATGTGCATTTCAAGAGACTCCTAAGGGAGAAGTTACATACCTGGAAGGTACAGTTCAAGTCTTGGTCATCTTTGCATCATAGCACCCACCACTGTGCTTGGAGCACAAGAAATGACAATACATTTTGAAATGAAAGTGCTAACTGGCAGAATCCCAGCTCTGTGAGACTAGATGGGGTTCATCGGGAGGGTCCTCTTTTAGATCAGGCAGGATTTGGGCGGTCCTTTGGATCTTTTAGCTAGGGATATGAGACCCTCTTCTCAAAGGAGAAATATTTACAAGTGTTTTAAGAGTATAGACATCCCTACAAATGGGTGATGGCATTTGAGAAAAGGAAAGACCCCCTAGTACTGTCTCAGAGCGTGCTGGCAGGCATGGCACAGTTCTTAGTTGTTGAAATTAGGACCAACATCTTTGTCCCCAAGGGAGCCTACTCGGGTCACTTGACTAGTACTCCCAGCACCCATTTTGAATGAGGCACTGTGTCCCTAAGAGATACAGCTCTGACCAAGGCAGACACGGTCCCTGCCACCATGGGGCTTAGATACTGAAGAGGATGCGGTGATAAAGTACATTCCTGGTCAGGTATTAATTCGACCCTGATAAACACTGTGACCACAAAGCAGTTCTGGGCTGACCTGGTGAGCACGTGGTCGGGAGAGCTTAGAGGAAGGGATGCTGGTGTCAGTCACCTGAAGTGGTGGTAGGGATTCACCATGCACAGATGGAGGGAGAGTCCAGGAAAGGAAGAGCATCTGCACAAGCTGGAGGGAAAGGCAGGAGTTGGAAGAACTAAAGTCCATGTGGCTGGTGGGCAGGCAGGAGCACCAAGTGAATGTGAGGGAAAGCAAGTGGGTCTGTCATCGTGGGGTGACCAGTGAGTTTGAGGAACAAAAATGGATGGATAATTGACTCCCATTTGCCCTCCCTCCACCTCAGGGTGTGTATTACTAGTCTGAATATTGTCCTACCTAGAAGTTTTCTCATGATCTTAAGTCTCTATCGTTTACAGCTTTCAATCCTCTGCCCTCTTCCCTCTAGGTTATTGGGTTCCTGCAAGTTATTTGGGAACTGATCAAGGTTTCAGGGTAAAGATGGTGGTGATGAACAGCCTGAGGGCCACTTGTCCTGTGTCCCCATGCAAATTGCTGTGGAGAAGTTTCTAGATTCCAAGGCCCAGGCCATCCTGCAGCCTCTGTACTTGTACTTACAAAATCCAGAAATAAACCTGTGAGTACACCATTTCATTAAAGAGAGGAGAAAAGACTTGTTGGTTTTATAAAAATCACGTGTGTTAAGCATTTGTAGCTATGATGTCATTGGCATTCCAGTGTGAGCTTATATGCCTTATGGACTGTGAGAATAACTGTTTCTCTATTTGTCCAGTAAAATAAATATGGAACATTCCTTCTTGACAAATGTTAAAATGTTACAATGATGTCATGCAGAAACTGGAGAAGGTTTCAGATATTCTGGAACCTGTTCTTTATTATTTATTGTTAGCAGTTGTCTTTTTACTAAGGTTGATCCACAAACTGCAGATTATTTCTGTGAATCTTAAATTGCAGGAAGCTGCACATGAATGTTTGCAAGCACTTCAGTGGCTTCATGCTTCAGAATATTCTCTCCAGAGTTAAGAATTGCAGAATTAATTCTAGCTGACTGATTTGCAGGTGTGTGCTCTGCTGTAAAAACAGAAGATCGTGTGATGCAGCAGACGGTCTTCCTCAAGCCTTTCTCATCTTGTTCCCCTCCTGGAAATACAAGGTACTATCCGCAGCTGGATGTTGCAGGGATTCTGCACTGCGGCACGATGGACATTGGGGATAGATCATTCTGTGGTGTGGGGGCTGCCCTTTGCTCACTAGATGTTGAATGGCATCCCTGATCTCTTACCAGTAGCACTCCCCAAATGATCACATTCAGATATGTTTCAGGACATTACTAAATGTCCCCTGGGAGGGAGGGCAAAATAACCCTGGGAGAGAACCACTGAGATGATAGGAGAGATGTCTGTGATGGTGGAGAGATGTGTGTAATGAATTGGCTAAATATATCTTTTAGTTTTTTAAATATATTTTTCACTATTCACAATGAATTTACATAGTTTTCAAATACTGGCTTGTTTCAGAATTTGAGGTTTCTCAGATTGTGCTCTTTGGGTTTACCCTTGTTGAACCTCCGTGCACGTAAGAAAAGGAATTCCATTAATAATGTTGATCTAGCTGGATCCATTGACTTGAAACTGCTTCAAAAGAATTTTTTATTACAAATTTATTTTGTTTTATCCCAACATTGACTATGTTCTCGTTGAGATGAGTTGGTCGGGGTCATAACAAATTTATGATTGCTGGGTGTGCCCATATCCTACCCAGATTGGCTTATTCCAAACCCTGGCACTGCATTCTAAGGCTTAATGTGGAAAAAATTTAGTCATTTATCTAGTTACTAACGTTTTGTGTGAGTGTGGGGTTTCTGCCTCGATCTTTAGTTTGTTTGTCTTTTTTTTTCTGAAAGTTGAGAGTTAAATCCCTAAAGTCCAGTCAGCCTATGCCATTAGGATAGTTTGCTGCTTTTAGTGCCAACAGAAACCAAACAGTGGTCCCCCGAGGAGGTGGGGTTCACTTGACTAATAGCTGTATTATATGATGTGTTCTTGTTTCCAAGTTACTAGAAAAAACAGGTGAAAGTCACCATTTGATTTTGTTTGTGGTATATTTCACTGTTCCAACCTGTTTGCCCCAAGAAGAATATTGTGGTCTTTCTTGCCCTGAGCCTTTGAGCAGGTCCTATTCCTATATTCTGGACCCTCATCTGCTCAATTGTAAAAACAATTCTCCTTGTTTCTGACAGCTCAGTACCCCAGTGGAAGGCTAGTGTACACTTGTAACCAAGAATAACCCGAGATTCTTGAGGGTTAGAAACTCAGTTATGTGGCCGCGCACGGTGGCTCATCCCAGCACTTTTGGGAGACCAAGGCGGGCGGATCAGCTGAGATCAGGAGTTCAAGACCAGCCTGACCAACGTAGTGAAACCTCGTCTCTACTAAAAATACAAAAATTAGCTGGGCATGGTGGGGCATGCCTGTAGTCTCAGCTACTCAGGAGGCTGAGGCAGGAGAATCACTTGAACCTGGGAGGCAGAGGTTGCAATGAGCCAGGACCTGTACTCTGTCTCAAAAAAAAAAAAAAAAAATGAAAAGAAAAGAAACTCAGTAGTTGTGGCAGCTACCTTCTAGTACTTTGATTGTATCATCATCATAGGCCTCAGTTGCCGTGCCTCAGATGTTTTAAGTCTGACCATTTTAAGAGGAGGCAAGCAGCATAAGAGGAATGAAAGTAGGAAGGTTGTGGCAAAGTTCCGGAAAGCAGCATTTAGGTCAGCCCTCGTGCTCTGTGCCCTCATCAATCTTTTGCTCCCAAAGGCTCCCACAGATAATCTTTAGCTGTTCACTCAGATTGCCTGTTTGGCTGTTATCTCAAGTAGCAGACAGTAACTGTTGAAAGTCCTAAACTTGAGGGACTTGTAATAAAACAAGATAAAAATAAAAGCCTACACCTGTTATCCAAGATGAAAATAAAATCAATTTCACTTAGTGTATCATCTAGTGAAATTTAGCATAATGATCACATAAAAAGATTTAGGTGGCCGGGCACGGTGGCTCACGCCTGTAACCCCAGCACTTTGGGATTCCAAGGCGGGCAGATCGCGAGGTCAGGAGATTGAGACCATCCTGGCTAACATGGTGAAACCCCTTCTCTACTAAAATACAAAAAATTTGCCAGGCATACTGGTACGCGCCTGTGGTCCCAGCTACTCAGGAGGCTGTGAGGCAGGGGGATCTCTTGAACCTGGGAGTCGGAGGTTGCAGTGACCCGAGATCGTGCCACTGCTCTTCAACCTGGGCGACAGAGCAGGACTCCGTCTCAAAAAAAAAAAAATTAGGCATGAGATCTTAGACCATAGGAAAATTAATCATGTTAATTCTTCATGAAATATAAAGATTATCAGCTATAATGTAAATAGTACAAATTTAATATTATTCCAGTGATTCTTAATGTTCATGATCTCCCTGCTTTTAGAAAGAAAAGAAACATTTCCTTTTAGGATAACTTGGACTAGAATGGTGCTGTCTAAAATGTAGCCACAATTAAATGTAGCCATTATGGGTATTTACCTGTAAATTTAAGCACGTTAACATAGCCTCACGTGACTACAACTTAACCATAATGACATTTTCATCTTTAGAGAAAGTTGTATTTGACAGCACTGATCTATATTAGAATTCAACTGTATTATAAAGTTCTATTATTTTCCAATTAATTTTGAAGAACCAAAGCCTGGAGAACAATACTTTTTTTTTTTTTAATTTAGCTTTTAAGTTCAGGGGTATGTGTGCGGGTTTGTTGTATAGGTAAACTTGTCATGGGCGTTTGTACAGATGAGGACAAGAGTTTTAACAGGCTTGTTGTGCAATGTGTTCCTAAAGACCTCTGATATAGGCTGGGATGCCCCAGACTATATTGTCTTCATTAACTTTCAAAGGATCTTGAGAAACAGTGGGAGGATTAGGAGTCCCATGGAATTGTACTAATGGCTTCAGGGTTGTCTTCAGCTACCTGGGACTGACTATTAGCCCTGGAACTGACCGCCAAGAAATGTGGGCTTTTAGTCTCCTGTGCTGATAACTGCATGTGTATCCTATGGCTAATGGACTTGGCATCCAAGTGCCTTTTACAGCCCTGATGCTCTAACAAGGCAATTTGTGATCCTGCGATCATCCTCAGCCAAGTCATACAGTGGATCCCTGTGTATCCCATCACTGCACTAAGGCCAAGGCCTACGCAGATGGTCTTCAATTACATGAGGAAATAGCACATCCCTCATAAAAAGGGTGGTACATAGCAAGGGACCAGATAAAAAGCACGTGAGGGTATAGGGCAACATTGTCCTATAGACATATAATTGAGCCACATGTAATTCTCAGTTTTCTAATAGTCATATTAGAAAAGGGGAAAAGAAAACAGGTGAAATTAATTTTAGTAACATTTTACTTAACCCAGTGTATCCAGGATATTATCACTTTAACATGTGATCCATATAACAATTGTTAATGAGTTTACATTCTTTACCTTGCACCAAGTCTTCAAAGCCTGTTGGGTGTTTTAAATTTACAGCACCACTCGTTTAGGATTGACCAAGGGGGCAGCATGGGAACACCAGCGTTTGGAAAGAATGAGGAGAATGATTAGATAAATGAGGAGGGTTCTAATAGAAAAACACAGGCACTTGGACCCAGAAGTTTCCACTTGATATACTGTCTTCAGCACAGGAGCACCCTGACAAAGCTGGTAATTTGGGAAAACTGAGTGGCTGAACTCAGGGTAAAGGGAAGTGAGAAAAGAGGACAAGTGACCAAGAGGCTTTGTGTGAAGTCTGCGGTGTAGGGTTCAGAACTAGGCTAGTGGTCTGGGCAAGGCGAGGAAGAGCTAAACCTGAATGATTGTTAAAGAAAAATAATGTGGGCCGGGCGCGGTGGCTCAAGCCTGTAATCCCAGCACTTTGGGAGGCCGAGACGGGCGGATCACGAGGTCAGGAGATCGAGACCATCCTGGCTAATACGGTGAAACCCCATCTCCACTAAAAAATACAAAAAACTAGCCGGGTGAGGTGGCTGGCGCCTGTAGTCCCAGCTACT
>NW_016817751.1:43536-59864 GCF_001698545.2 Rhinopithecus bieti
GCTTTGAAGAATATGAATTCTCACATTATCAACCACTGAGTATCTCAGAGGGGAAGGTGCGTAGTCTCTTTGTGTCAGGAATCTTTAAAAATAGAATCGGCCCTTTAAGGGCTTTCTAGAAGGAATCTGCATTCTGATCAGATTATAGTATTGAAATATTGTGCCAGTTCAAATGCATTTTTAATTTTTGGCTCCTAAATTTAATGGAAAATTATTGTTCTTCTGTGAGGAATTCTTTCATACTAAGAAAAATTAAAACATTGGGTTCAACCTGTTGGGTATTATGCTCACATGGCTGGGGTGACAGGACCGTTGGGACCCCAAGCCTCAGTGTCACTCCATATACCAAACCTGCATGTCTACCCTTTATAGTTAAAGTAGAACTTAATTTTTTTAAATAGGTTTAAATCTCTTTAGAGATAAGAGAATACTATGTTATAGGAAGAAGTAGGAAAAAGAGAAGAATATTCTGAGTTTCTGTAGACTGAGATTCTCAACTGGGCCACTGTTGACATTTGGGGCTGGGTAACTCTTTGCAGTGGTGGCTTCCTCTGCTTTGTGGAATGTTTAGCAGCATCCCTGGCATCTATCCACTAGATGGCAGTAGCACCCTCTTCCAGTTGTGACAATGAAAAATGTCTCTAGACAATGCCAAATGTCCCCTAGGGCCATAGTCACTCTCTTTGATGAGACCACCAGTCTGGACACTCCCAAGAGAGCTCAGTGTCTGTACTGCCAGGACACTTGCCCACCCTCACAAAAAAATAAAGCTAAAGCTAAGATTTTAAACTTCCATCTTTGGGCTGCTACTGAAGCAGGAGAACTGTCCCCCTGTAAGAGTAAACCAGAGGGAAGTTTCTGGTTTTTATGGAAACAAGAGGGTGTCTCTGCCATGTTTGGGGGATTTGACTCGGTAGGAGCTGCCTAGTTATTTCTTAAATCCTTCGACCCATTCTTAGTGGTAGGGCGAGATGCAGAGGGGTCATTGGTAATGATTTCTCTCAATACATGTTTCTCCTAGTTTTCCTGTTGTTCTTGATCCTACCCATCCATGGTACTTCTAAAGGACAGGCAGCTGGACCACCCCAAACTGATACACATTGGTTCTGCTCATCACACATGGGGGTCTCAACAGGCCGATCTGTGTTATCAGCAAGTCTGCTGATACTTATTAGGGACTTGCTACAGAGACCTGGTGCTTGACTCTGTAGGACAATCAGCATCAGCAATGTCTTCAGTGCCTGTGGGGGATGAATTGTATGTGTACACCTTAATAGATAATCTCCACATCCCTGTGACACACTGCGACCTCCAGGGACCTTAGCAGTGCCGATGTTCTAGCCAGGTTTTGCAGGATGGCTGCCTGGTCCTCAGAGTTTGCTTACATAGGAGGTGAACTCAACTCAGCATGCACAGTTATGTGGGACGAGCATCTTAAGGATGCAGGCTATGCGAGCCTTGATTTCTACCAGCCAACCAATTAAACACAATACTTGATTGAACATTTCCTTTCTCAAAGTTCTGCCCCCATTTTTTTTGTGTGTGTTTTTTGAAAATAAGTCTGTTATTGAAAATCAAATTAGTTTGTCTTTGTATTTAGAGCTAGTTTGGGGGCTTAGGGCTTCGGAAATTCTCAGTGAAGAAAAGAAACTCATTTATGAATACCTATTTCCACATGGCACTAATCTCCATGCATTTTACTGTTATCACAGGACTGATAGCACTTGGTTTAGGTGAGCTTAGTAGGCAGACTGAGATGAGTTGGGTTTTCAAGATGGCAGAATGCTGTTCTTCTGCTTTTAGCCTTTGCTTGTCTTTTAGCCTTTGCTTTAGTCAGCTGATTAAGGCCCTGAATGGCTAATTGCTAAAGCTGTTAGTTCCCATTAGCCTTGACAGGGTCTCCAGAAGTAGAATTGCCTCATATGTGATGCTAGATAGTGGACAGTCTTGATAATAGCCTGACCTGCTTTCTTCTAGTGCATCCACTCTGGGAGAGCGTGGACCTGGTTCCTGGGGGCGATCAACAGTCACCCATCAACATTTGGTGGAGGGACAGTGTTTATGATGCCGGCTTAAAACCGCTCACCATCTCTTATGATCCAGCCACCTGCCTCCACGTCTGGAATAATGGGTACTCTTTCCTCGTGGAATTTGAAGATTCTACATATAAATCAGGTGAGGGCAAGATCTGGTGGTCTTGTAAGGAGTTAAAGAAACAGTGTCATGTTAACAGAGGACAGATCAAACTCTCTCCATGACAGTATTGACCTCTTTGTGAGCAATGGCATGGAAGTCATTGGAATTTAAAAAAAAATTATGGTAAAATATACATAATATGAAATTTATCATCTTATCCATTTTTAAGAATACAGGCCGGGCGCGGTGGCTCAAGCAAGCTGTAATCCCCAGACTTTGGGAGGCGGAGAGCGGGCGGATCACGAGGGGACCGCTCGAGGACCATCGTTAACACGGGTGAAAACCCGTCCTTACTAAAATAGCAAAAATTAGGGCGGGCGCAGCCGAGGGGGTGCGGCCGGCGCTGTAGTCCCGCTCCTCGGGAGGCTTAGCAGGAGAATGGCGGAACCCGGGAGGCGGGCTTTGCAGTGAGTGAGATCTGGCCACTACACTCCAGGGGCTGGGCGACCAGAGCAGACTCCGTCCAAAAAAAAAAAAAAAAGGAATACAGTTAAGTAGTATATTTAAGTACATTTCCATTATTGTACAATCATCCACCACTCATCTAGCCCAGAAATCCTTTCATCTTGCAAAACTGGACTTTACCATAGAACAGATTGCCCGCATTCACCCTCCCTCCAGCTCCTCGCCAATCAGTATTTGCTTTCTTTCTTTCTTTCTTTCTTTCCTTTCTTTCCTTTCTTCTTCTTTCTTCTTCTTTCCTTTCTTTCTTTTTCTTTCTTTTCTTCTTCCTCTCCCCTCTTCTCCCCTCCCTTACCTTCCCCCACCCCTCCCCTCCCCTTTTCCTCCGCGTCCGTCTCCTTCTCCTACTCCTTCTTCTTCTCCTCCTCCTTCTCCTTCTCCTTTCTTGACAGATTCTTGCTCTGTCACCTAGGCTGGAGTACAGTGGGGTAGTCTCAGCTCACTGCAACCTCTGCCTCCCAGGTTCAAGTGATTCTCCTGCCTCAGCCTCCCAAGTTGCTGGGATTATAGGCGCCTGTCACCACGCCCAGCTAACTTTTGTATTTTTAGTAGAGGGGGGTTTTACCATGTTGGCCAGGATGCTCTTGAACTCCTGACCTCAAGTCATCTGCCCGCCTCGGTCTCCCAAAGATCACAGACATGAACCACCACGCCCAGCCAGTATTCTGCTTTCTGTCTCTATGAATCGAACTACTCTAGGCACCTCATATGAGTGTAATCATACAGTATTTGTCTTTTTGTGACTGGCTTATTTCACTTGGTATAATGTCCTCAGAGTTCATCCATGTTGTAGTGTGTGTCAGAATTTTCTTCCTTTTTAAGGCTTAATGATACTCCATTATATGGATAGACCACATTTGTTTATCTATTCCTTACCTTTTGGCTTTTGTGAATAACGCTGCTATGAACATGGGTGTACAAATGTTTCTTTTTGTTCTTTTGGGTATATGCCCTGAATGGGCTTTCTGGATGATCATTGGACTCACTTTTCAGTGTATGGAAAAATTCCCTTTTCTTTTTTATGGACGTTTCCTTCTAGTATAGGTAATATTTTTTATTAACAAATACATATATCTCTGTGTACAGATTTTGTAATTGGCATAGAAGAAAGGGCATGAAATGAAATGAAAGCTTTACCAGAAATCTATTTTCTGTGTGTTTATGTGTTGAATATGTACTAGTTTTCCTCTGCTGGCTTACTTTGCAAATAACTTCTATATTAAATAGTAATTCTATTTAATTACATTGTAAAATATAAGATCACAATACAGAGCAGAAGGATAATTAGGCAAGAAAAACACGTTTTATATTTGTGGCCACCTAATAACACGTATGAATTTTATCATTATTTATGTATCCAACATTTTCTGAGTGGCAACTATGTGCAAAGCACTGCACGAAGTGCCAGGAGTACTAATTGTCAACCACCCAAAGGGCAAAGTCTAGTGAGGGAAGAATGCTTGAAATTAAAATTATAAAGCAAGTGTGGTTTGAAAAATGTTTCTGAAAGGGCTATGGGACCACAGAGGAAGGCGTGTGATACAGACTACTCAGCGGAGTCTATGATGATTTCACTAAGGAGGAGCCATTTATATTAGGTATTAAAGGATGTATGGAAGTTTGCCAAGAGCATTAGAAGGGCATTCTGGACTGAGGAAAAGTCGTGCAAAGGCAGATGTGATAGAATGTTCAGGAAATGACCAAAAACAAAAAAACAAAATGATGTGGCCAGAATGTTGAATGTGTGTTGTGGGGAGAGGCAGTGAGAGTGGTGATCATCAAAGCATAATAGGGTAGATGGAGGGCAGGCTCATCAGAAACTAGTTATATGTAAATGAGAGAGTGGCATAGCATGATTTTAATTAGCCAGTTACTTTATGTTTTTAGATTAGCCCAGGCAGCAATGCAGGGCCACAAGTTGAGATTAATCCAAGTGATAGGTGGTTGGAGATTAAATGAAGGCAATAGAAATATAGAAAATAGCAACTTTTAAAAAGCATTTCTGAAATAAAAGCAACAGAACTAGGAGGTGACATCCTCTTCCAGAGAAGAGAAAGCAAAGTTAACCAAGACCTTGAGGTGTCTCACTTAGGAGACTTGGGGGAATGGTGATGCCAGAAAATAAGTTCATGAGTGGTGGACAAGGAATGATTTGTAGAGAAGTTATCTTAATCCATTTGTGTTGCTACAAAGGAATATCTGAAACTGTAATTTATAAAGAAAAGAGGTTTACTTGACTCATGGTGCTGCAGGCTGTACAGGAAACATGCTGCTCACATCTGCATCTGGTGAGGTCCTCAAACTGTTTCTCCTCATGTTGGAAGGCCACGGGGAGCCAGCACGCAGAGATCACATGGTAAGAGGGAAAGGAGGAGGTACCAGGCTCTTTTCAGCAATCAGTTCTGTGACTGGACGCAATGGCTCACACCTGTAATCCCAGCTCGTTGGGAGGCCAATGCGGGAGGATCACTTGAGGCCAGGAATTGGAGACCAGTCTGGGCAATATAGTGAGACCTTGTCTATACAAAAAAAAATTAAAAAAAAAAAAACAAAAAAAAACCAGCCAGGCATGGTGGCACATGCCTGTAGTCCCAGCTACTTGGGAGGCTGAGGTGGGAGCGTCACTTGAGCCTAGCAGGTCAAGGCTGCAGTGAGTCACAGTTGTGCCACCGTACTCCAGCCTGGGTGACAGAGTGAGACCCTGTCTCAAAAAAAGAAAAAACCTAAATCAGTTATCTTGGGAACTAAGAGTAAGAACTCACTTCCACCCGAATGGCACCAAGCTATTTATAAGAGATCTGCCTGCGTGATCCAAACACCTCCCATGAAGCCACCTCCAACACTGGGGAGCAGGTGTCAACATGAGACCTGGCAGGACCAAACAGACCATATGCAAACCATAGCAAAAATATAGGGAGATCATAAGGAAATATAATTGCTTCTTATAACTTTTTTGTAATTTAGGTTTTGTTTGGTTTGTTGGTTTTGCTTTTTTTTTAATAGGATCTCACTTTATCACCCAGGCTGGTGTGCAGTGGTGCAGTCATAGCTCACTGCAACCTTGAACTTCTTAGCCCAAGTGATCCTTCCGTCTCAGCTTCCCAAGTAGTAGGGACTACACAGTTGCGTACCACCACACCCAACTCATTTTAAAATTTTTTGTAGAGACGAGGTCTCACTGTGTTGCCAAGGCTGGGCTTGAACTCCTGGCCTCAGGTGATACTCTTGCCCCAGCCTCCCAAAGTGCTGACGTGAGCCAACGCACCTGGCAGTAATTTAGTTTTAAATGTAATATCAACAATAAAAACATTTTAAGTGGTCATCTCTCAAAGAAGAAGTGTGTCTTCAACTTTTTTTTTTTTTTTGAGATGGAGTCTTGCTCTGTCACCTAAGCTGGCGTACAGAGGCACGATCTCGGCTCACTGCATCCTCTGCCTCCCAGATTCAAGCGATCCTTCCACCTCAGCTTCCTGAGAAGTTGGGATTACAGACACCCACCACCACCACGCCTGCTGATTTTTGTATTTTTTTTTTTTTAGTAGAGACGGGGTTTCACCATGTTGGCCAGGCTGGTCCCAATCTCTTGACCTCAAATGATCCACCCACCTTGGCCTCCCAAAGTCTTGGAATTACACATGTGAGCCACTGCACCCAGCCAGTCTTCAAGTGTTGTCTAATTCCTATAAGGATAATTTATTTTTCTCAATGTAAACATTTTCTCTTTTAAATGTAAATGGATTTTAGATGTTAGTATTTCATGGAAAGCAGAATGGGAACGAGCAAATGTTGATCCCTTACTGAAATGCGACTCAGTTTGCTATATGAATTTTATTTTTTCTCCCTAAGTCCTTTTATTCCAAAGAAATATTAATTGCTATTCTTGCCTAAATTTCTTCCTGGTCTTTGTTTCTATCTCATTTTGGATTGTCATATGGTTTTCTTAGTGGCTTTACTTTGGGTGAGGAAACATGTTTAAATGTCATAGGTTGACTGAGGATGTGGGTTTATTCTGGAGAGATTCTGTGTAGTCATGTGTTAACCCTCTTTCCATGGTGTTTCAGCTGCACTTAGTGCATTGGAATGCAGTCAAATTTGAAAACTTTGAGGATGCAGCACTGGAAGAAAATGGTTTGGCGGTGATAGGAGTATTTTTAAAGGTAAAAAATTTCACCAACTTTAAATGATGTGTTGTATTCTAGAATGAAAAGATAGAACATTATAATATTGTTGTTTACTTTAAGAATATTGGGATCCATACACTGGTAAGATAAATAGTGCTTGAAATACAGGATGGTTAAGGATATATTTTAAATGGCATGAAACTGTGCCGTCCAATAGAGTGATCACAAGCCACATGTGACAGTTGAGCTCTTGAAATGTGGCTGGTGTAACTTAGGAAATGAAGATTTAATTTACTTCTAATTCACTTAAATTTCAATTGAAAAACTGATATTCAATTCAGTTATTGAAAAACTTTTGGGTCGGGCGCAGTGGCTCACACCTGTGATCCCAGCTCTTTGGGAGGCCGAGGCAGACGGATCACTTAAGGCCAGGAGTTCGAAACCAGCCTGGCTAATGTGGCGAAACCCCGTCTCTACTAAAATTACAAAACTTAGCCAGGCGTGATGGCAGGCGCCTGTAATCCCAGCTTCTTGGGAAGCTGAGGCACAAGAATTGCTTGAACCCACAAGGCAGAGGTTGTAGTGAGCCAGGATCGTGCCACTGCACCCCAGCCTGGGCGGCAGAGCGAGACTCTGTCTCCAAAGAAAAAAAGAAGAAAAACTTTTAAGAATGTTTGGAACCATTTGGATATGTATATATATGTTTTCAAGTATAAATTTTTTTAAATCTAAATATAGATCAAGTATCTTGATGAAAAAGGTAGCATCCAAATTGAGATGGGCTGAAGTATAAAATACACAACAGATTTTAAAACTTAGTATGGAAAAAACATAAACCATCTCAGTAACTTTTCTTACTGATTACGTGTTGAAGAGATAATATATTGAATATATTTGGTAAAATTATATTATTAAAAGGATTTCATCTATTTCTTTTACTTTTAAATGTGGCTACTAGAAAATTAATTACCTCTGTGGCTTCTATTTTTAAGCACTGGTATAAAAGGATAAAGGCAAATAAATAAATAATGGTTACAATGTAAAATGTATTTTAGACCAGGTGTGGTGGCTCACACCTGTTGTCCCAGCACTTTGGGGAGGCCAAGGCGGGCAGATTACTTGAGTCCAGGAGTTCGAGACCAGCCTGGCCATCATGGCAAAACCCCGTCTCTACTGAAAATACAAAAATTAGCTGGGTATGGTGGCGGGCACCTGTAGTCTCAGCTACTCGGGAGGCTGAGGCAAGAGGATCACTTGAACCCGGGAGGCAGGGGCTGCAGTCAGCCGAGATCACGCCACTGCACTCCAGCCTGGGTGACAGAGTGAGACTCTGTCTCAAAAAATAAAAAAGAATACATTTTAAACAGAAGAATGTATTTTAAACAGAAAGATAAAGGCCGTAAACTCTAGGAAATCCTCATGAAGGGAACTAATATTTATGAGTGCTAAGTGACTCCATATTTGCCAAGTACTTAGTTTATCTTTCTAGGAACTCTCTGATGGCAATATTATTGTCTCCATTTTTCAGATGAAGAAAGTGAAGCTCAGTGAGGTTAAGTGCTTTCCTGCTAGGTCACACAGCTAGGTAATGGAGGACTGGGGTTAAAAATCCGTAGGCCACACTCTCATGGGGCCCCTGAGCTCTTGCAGGTTCGGCAGCTGCAGGCTCCCTGCATGCTCCCAACTTTCATCTGCACTGGAGGCAGAGTGTTTTAAGGGTACCTGGGATTTGTTTTAATCAGGTATAGTAAGAACATGCAGACATGGGAATGACTGTCATGAAGGAAGAAGTTGATCCTATTCCCAGATCCCTAGAAGCTGGAGGCATGACACACCGTGCAGGGCCACATGAGGAAGTACCGGGGTTGGTCAGGAGGCAGAGAAAGTGAGGGGAAAATGCGGGCAAGAGCTTTTATTGTGTTTTCAGTGGGAAGGAACAGGCGAGGCAGGGTATGCAGGCTTGGGATTGGCTACTTCGAATAATTTCAGAGTGTTCTGTGGCCTAGGGGGCTGTCCCCACTTGGCTGATACCTGACCGTGGGGTGATTGGTGCAGGAGAACAGTGGCCCTGGTGTAAGAGCCTGATAAAGTAGATGGCGGGGCTGTAAGCTCTGGATTGCAAATGAAGGGCGCTCTTGCAGCTGTCTGTTCTCTCTGGGAATCAGCCAACCTTGGGAGGGACAGTGCTTGTGGTGTCAACAAGTCCCCAGATGTCAAAGCATTAAATACAAAAGCTATTAATAGAAAACGTGCTTTATATACTGAGGCTCCTGAAACATGCCCTTGAGGACTTAGGGGTCTGTGCCGAAAGCCTCGCCTTCATGTGCTGTAGCCTGTTTGAAGAGCTTCAGCCTCCAGGGTCCCTGTGGGCCAAGGCTTAGAAAGGCTGGGGGAGGTGAGTGGAGCAGGAGCACCTTTCCCTGTGGACTACAGGCACAACTTCAGACAGCCTGCTCATGTATTCTGTGTCCAGTTTAATTCGGCAATGTTTATAACATTCTAAATTGCCAGTTTCAGCGGTTTCAGACTGTGATTTGTTTTTAGATAATCACCAGATGGTCATTTTTAATTCATATTTCATTCCAGTTCTACAGTGAGATGTCCGTTGTTTTTAATGTTTTCTCATTTTTTGTTCTTTAGCTAGGCAAACATCATAAAGAGCTATAGAAATTGGTGAATTCCATGCCATCAACTAAGCGTGGGGTAGTATTTTTCCTAAATTACCTGAAATATATTTTATGTTTCAATCTCAAGAGTGGCGACATTACCAAGGCACTTTGAATTGGGAAGTTTAACTAGGGGAACTGTATTCCGGTTCTCTTTGAACATTGCCTTAGAAGGAGACCTGTAATTTATGAATGACCCTGGCCCTGGGTCACATTGCAGGGGACAGAGGTGATCATGTGGGTGGGCCAATGAGCTTCCTGCGGTGCTGCTGAGGACTTGGGGACTCAGGAACATATTGCTGTCCCCTCCTCTGTTCCTGACACTGGCTCCTTCTAAGTCCTTGTGAACACACCCAGAGCAGCCTTCTTTTCTGTAGCTGCCATCCCACAGGCAGGGAGCAGAGAGCAGTTCTACAGAAACTTGCCTTGTCCAGCTGGAAAGAACAATGACCCACATCCTTCAGGTTGGATGCCTTTGTCCAGCCCCCCAAGATTATTTCTTCTATATTCAGATTATTTGAGATTCTATATTCAGAATCTCAAAGGGCTGTGCTCTGGAGGCCCATATATTCTCTCCTCCCTTTCTTCCCCCACTGTATCCTTCTGGTCCCCACCTCTTTCCCCCTCCTTTCCTCTCCATTTCCCTCTTTCTTCCTCTCCCCATTTAGTACAGAATTCTGACTCCTCCTGATCTGCATTTCATTTTTTGTTTCTATCAAGTTTTATTTTAGATACAGGGGGTACCATGTGCAGGTTTGTTACGTAAGTATGTTGCATGATGCTAAGGTTTAGGGTACGGATTCCATCACTCAGGTAATGAGCACAGTACCCAATGGGTAGTTTTTTAACCTACCCCTCTCTCCAGTAACCCCCAATGTCTATTGTTCCCATCTTTATATCTGTGTGCTGAATGTTTAGTTCTCTCAAGGACATGCAGTACTTGGTTTTCTGTTCTTGCATTAATTCGCTTAGGATGATGGCTTCCAGCTGCATCCATGTTGCTGCAAAGGACATGATTTCATTTTTTTATGGCTGTGTAGTATTCCATAGTGTATATATTATCACATTTTCTTTATCCAGTCCACCGCTGATGGGCACCTAGGTTGATTCTATGTCTTTGCTGTTGTGAATAGTGTGACAATGAACAGATGAGTGCCTGTGTCTTTTTGGCAAAATGATTTATTTTCCTTTGGGTTTATACCCAATAATGGTATTGCTGCATTGAATGGTAGCTCTGTTTTTAGTTATTTGAGAAATCTCCAAACTACTTTCCACAGTGGCTGAACTAATTTACATTCCCACCAACAGTGTATATGCATTCCCTTTTTCCACAGCCTCACCAACATCTGTTGTTTTTTGACTTTTTATTAATGGCCATTCTGACTGTTGTAAGATGGCATCTCATTGCGGTTTTGATTTGCACTTTTCTGATGATTAGTGATGATGAGCATTTTTCATGTTTGTTGGCCACTTGTATGTCTTGAGAAGTGTCTGCTCATGTCCTTTGCCCATTTTTTAATGGGGTTATTTGTTTTTCTGCATTTCATTTTAAAAGGAAAATTCTCAGTCTCCCTTGAAGAAGTGAAGCCTCCTTCTTTATGCGCTGGGCACTGTCTAATACCTCCCAACAATACTTAGAGGAGACTACCTGCTGGAGCCTCACTAGAATTGAGAGATCAAATGGTTTTGGTTGTTTTCCCACTAGGGAATATAAAAAATACACAGTTAATTGCAGAAACAAAGGCTGGGCATGATTCCATCCTAAGCAGCGATTCTTCAGGTAGCTGCTCAGAAGGGCCTGGAGCTCCTCTGGACCACTGTTCATCTCCGCATACTCCCTGAGAACCATCACCTCGTCGTCTGATTCCTGAGTGGTTTTCACTACTAAATAATGACTCAGTAACCCAATCTCTTGGCCAGGACGCTCTCATGGAATTTGGGTCATTGGCACTTCCTGCCTGGTGCCCACCTTTCTAGATTACTGGACCCAAGTAGGTCCAGTATCTCCCTGGTCCAGCCCTGTCTGAGTCCATCACCTGGATCATTAAGAAGCAGCCAGTAGAGGTTGATCATGATCAGGTACATTCTCTCCACAATTTTCATCTAAGGAAATCCTCGTCTCCCCTTTTAAAACAAAGCTGGGCTCAGATGTGGCATCAGTTTTAACATCTTGTAATGCTTATGCATTTTTATTGAAGTGTACCAATGTCTTATCTCAGTTTGGACATGAATTTAGAGGTATTTCAGATTAGCGAAAGAAGAGTTAAAGTGACATGTTTTTATTATACATGCATTGTGTAGATTCTCTATGAAAATTAATACCCTTTTAAATAAAAAAAAGAAGGCTGGAAATGGGTGTATTCAAAACCCTTTAAAATCCTTAAGGGAGTTTTGCTATAGAATCTCAGGATAAAGACAGACTCCAGCAATGTTCATCCAGAAATTTTCATGTAAGTCAGTTGTTTGAAACTTGGAATTTATTTTTCTCTTCTCTTAGAAACCAAATCTAAGTGGTGACATGATCAGCACACCAACAATCCTGTTTAATTCCATAAACTAACTCTTAGTCATAACAACCTGAACCGTATACGCGTTCATAGATTGGATCTATTTATTGACTAACAGCTTCCAGCTTCTCTTTTATACAGACCAAGGATGAACAGGGGATACAAAACTCATAATCACAAGATTAGACCTCCTACCTACCCCAAAAATAACAATAGGCCAATATCTCTGAAAAATATGTAACACAACAAACAAGCTACAATAAAATTACTAGAAATAGAGTTAGTAGTGCATTAGAGAAATATATACTCTTGTCGCAGGTAGGGTTTACTTCAGATATATCCAAAGATTAGGTTCACCAAGTCATAAGACGCAGAATACTTACACGAATTAATGGGTTCTCCTGTCAACAAATCTGTCATGTCAATTTCATTAGATATTCCCTAAAACATACTTAAGATAAACCCACATCCTTTAACAAAATAATTTTTTTTTAATGAAACAGAAAATGGTCAGGAATCTCCCTAACCTGGATGACAGAATAGAGTTACTCTAAGAAAAGCCACCGCAATCAAAAAATAACAAAATAATCTGTTATAAATAGTTAACTCCATGATTATTAGCATACTAAATACTAAATTTAATTGAATTAACCTCAGGCAGGATCCAATAAAGTTAGACCAAAAAAGATAAAGAACATTAGAGAAACACTAAAACTCCTACAAAGATAATTCAGCAATTAGTGGAGTACCATGTCAGTTTATAGAAATCAATTCCTTTGACACATGTAACTCACAATTAGTTAGAAGACATAACAGAAGAAGGAAGCCTATTTATAATAGAAACTAAAAAACTAAAATGCTCTTAATAAACAACATAAACTGTTAACAAGAAAACTATAAAACATTTCTGAGGGACACAGAAGACTTGAATTTATAAAATTCATATACCCTGTTTTTAAATAGGAAGATATCATAAAGACACCTTTGATGTCAATTCTCCTTAAGTTGTGATTCCATAAATTTAATATGGTTTTAATAAAAATACCAACAGAATTTTAAAACTAGATATAGTACTTCTAGAGTTCATGTGGAAAAGCAAATAAGCATGAACAGCTGGAAAAATTCTAAAGGAGAAAATAAGGAATGATTAGACCCATAAGGCTTTAAAGCCACAATAATTAAATAGTATGATACTAGCACATGAATAGGAAGATAAATCAAGGGAAGAAAATAGTTCAGAAATATGGCCAAGTACATGAGAATTTACTTTATGATAAAGATAGCATCTCAGCTCAATGCAGGAAAAGATAAATCCAGTAAATGGTATTGGGGACAACCGAGCAGGCATTTAGGAGAAAAGTTGGACCCATCGTTCAATCCTGACAAAATATATTCCGGATGGAACAAAACTTCAAAGGTAAAAAAATGCCATAAAATTACGAGGGTAGGAAGATTCTTTCATACATCCAAATGGAGGAAGCTTTTCTAACTATAAATCAAAACCCAGAAGTAATCAAGAAAACAACTAGCAATTAGACTACATACAAAAATTTTAAAATCCTTTCTGATGAAAATCACCATAAACAAAAGATAGATGACATACAGGGAAAACATTTGCAACTGTTTACTCATTCAGCTACTATTTATTGAATGCCTACTGTATGCCAGCTACCCTTCTAGGTGTTTGAGACATCATAGTGAACAAAACAGAGAGTTAATTGCTCTAATATATAAAGAGTCTCTAGAAATCAGTTTTTAGATAATCAACAGCAAATGGTATAAACAGACAGCTTACAGTTAAGGAAACAAGAAGCCCAATACCATGTGAAAAAATTTTCAACCTTATAAAAAGCAACGAAACAAGATGAAACTACACTGAAATACGAATTTTCACGTATCAGATTAGCAGAAACCCCAAAATTATATTGCTCACAGTGCTGGTACAAGTGTGGAGCGTGGGCAGCCTCATGTGTTAGTGGTAGGTGGTAATGACACATGAATAAAGATACAAGAGACTGAAAAGTATGTTGTTTTACTAACAGTTAATTACAATATCAAAGGAAGATACAATGCTAAGTTGGTACTATTGTAATAGCTATCAGAGTGCAATTTACCAAACAGCAATTTAGCCTACACATAAACTGCAGACCTAAACAATAATACATATACATAATTATTCTTTGCCCTATTGTTGGCAAACAACCTGAATACCAGTCACCTCTATGGCATTCCTCCTCCAAAATTTGTATCCCCCATCTAAATCATGAGAAAAGACAAAACCAAACTGAAAAAGGACTTCTACAAAATACCTCACCAGCCCTCTTCAAAAGTATCAAGGTCGTGAAAAACAAGGCAGAAAAACTCAAGAGTGGAGGAGACCAAGAAGGAGTAGGTTCTGGAGAAGACAAAGGACACTGGGGCAATCTAAATAAAGTCTGGAATTTACTTAATAGTATCAACCCAATGTTAATTTCTTAGTTTGAGGAATGCGTTGTGATTATATAAGATAACGTTAGAGGAAGCTGGATGCAGGGTCTCAACCTCAGCACCACTGACATTCAGGGCAGATCATTCTTGGTTGTGGGGACTATCCTGTGTATTGCAGGATGTTTAGTTGCATCCATGCCTCGACTCACTGGATGCCCATAGTACCACCTCCCTAGGTCGTGACAACCAAAAATGTCTCCAGACATTCCCCACTGTCAATTGCAAACTCACCCCTTGTTGAACACCAAAAACACCAATGATATACATTGATCCCTAATATTAACTAACTGATAAAATGCTGTACCTCTTGGTGTATGAGAAGAAGAAACACATCTTCAATGTCTATGAGAATGGCTTTTAACTAATCAACACCTTGATTAACCAGTGGAAGGCATATTTAGTGGTGATTCACTTATGACTGCCTATACCTCACCAGGACAAAATTGTGGTTTGTCAAGAGTCTTTAGTCACAAACAGAATAAACAACCACTGGCTTATGTTGCAAAAAGGATATGGGAAATTCTATAGACATTGGAAAGAAAAAATACATTAAAAGAAGTCCACACCAGGCGCAGTGGCTCATGCCTGTAATTGCAGCACTTTGGGAGGCTGAGGCGGGCAGATCACCTGATGTCAGGAGTTCAAGACCAGCCTGGCCAACATGGTGAAAACCCCGTCTCTACTAAAAATACAAAAAATTAGCTGGGCGTGATGGCGGGTGCCTGTAATCCCAGCTACTCGGGAGGCTGAGGCAGGAGAATTGCTTGAACCTGGGAGATGGAGGTTGCAGTGGGCCAAGATCGCGCCATTGCACTGCAGCCTGGACAAGAGTGAAACTCAGTCTCAAAAAAAAAAAAAAAGTCTATACCCACTCTAATGCCATTATCTTGAGACATCTTAGATATGAATAAAAAGCCATTCCAATCATTATGAGAACTGTCTTTAGAAGAAAATTATACCATAGGAATATCTCTAGATTTTGAAAATCATATACCTAGAGATCATTCCATAAATAAGGAGTCAGGCAAAAAACCAAAGGAATTCGTCGGTGAGTGTTAGGAATCTCATTCCCCCACAACTACTGGCTCACCCCAACCCTGCATTGCAAAACACTTGGCCCCTCTGACCTCAAAAGCATTTGGTGCTTCCTCGTTAAGCTCTATTTAGTGTTTTCAGTGTTCACCCATCTTCCTCAGTCTGGACCAAATCTGTTGCCCGATCTTCACATTGGTTGCGACGTTTTTGTCTCTTCCCAATTCTGGCATTCCAGAGGGTCAATAGGTTCCTTCTGCAGGTGCTTTTGAGGGAAGTGTCCCCCCTAAAAAATTGTTTCACACCACCTTGAACAGACTCTAAACTTAAGCACTACAGTTACTAAGCAGCCTTTGGATTCTTTGTTTTTGAAGTTAGGTTTTTCAGCTATTAGTGGAAAGTGTGCCTCACTCTACTCCAGGATTACCAATAGAAATGAAAGGACAGAAATGGCATTAGTGTTCAGAGAAGATTATCCATACATGGCTGTATGAACACTGAAAATTACATGAGGGTCAACATAAAATCAGCATTACAGGTACTGAAACATAAATCCTGATGGCTTTCACCATTTTCTTAAGAACAAAATTGCAAAAAGTGATATTAACAGCCATCCTAGACGAATATGAGTAAATGATTTGTTTTTCCTTAAGAGAGCATCCAAGTGGATTGTAATCGTTTTCACACATCAAAGAGAGCACCCTTCTGTCAACAGGTATCTCCGGTTTTCAGGACCTGGCAGAAATTCTTCTGTGTTCTGCCTTTAAAGGTCAGGTACAAAAGTAGAGGCAGCTGCCAGGCCCCTTTGCCCAGAGCTAAGTGTCTGGGACCATGAGTGGGAAGGATTGAGGCTTGAA
>NW_016817751.1:62328-67955 GCF_001698545.2 Rhinopithecus bieti
CAGCCTGGGTGACAGAGCGAGACTCCGTCTTGAAAAAAAAAAGAAAAACCAAACAAAAATGGCTCCAGGAGTTGCCAAATATCCCCTGAAGGACAAAGTCACCCACTGGTGGCAACCACTGAGCTAAGAGCTACATTTTTTTTTAAAAAAGGATAAATCTCAAAAAAGTACTTTCAAATGAAAAAGATTGGAAGTATTTTGTGCAGCGCAGTGCCATTTATTCAAATAATATATTTTATTACATACTATAGTGCTTATAATTTAATTCATATTTATATTTTATTTATAAATTTATATAGCAATTGCTCATTAAATATGAATTAAAATGTTCATAAAATTGAGGTATTTTGAAATGTTAATATGTAATATATTCTGTTAAGTTTCATATAAATATTTTATCATATAAATTACATAAAACATACCAGATAATATTTCTGGCATGATAGAGGAGGGCAGAAACCAGGTAAGAGGTAATTTGGATACCTTACCCATATTGTTATTTCTATCTAAAGCCTCTTTAAATACTGTTCAAACGTGAATTACATGGTATTCCCCTTTAGAGAGTCATAGAATGTAAACTGCATAAACTAAAGCAAATTCCCTTCTCATGGAGCTTGCTGTCTGAGGGGTTGGAGACAGAAGATAAACAAGTAAATAAATGCATACACTGCATACTGGTGGAGGGTAGGAAGGCAAGTGCTATAAAGAAAAATAGGGAGGGTCGCATTAAACTGTCAACCCAACTGGGGCCCCAAATACTCTCCTTGTCCCAGTTACCATGGAACGACACTCTCTTACTATGTATGCAAGTTCATCAAATGTTTCAATGTTTTCTTTGGTGGCAACTCATACTTTAGAGTACCTCACAAATAAAACGAAGATATTTTATCTACTTAGAAATAAAGATTCCCATAAGATTCAAATTGTTGCTGAAAATATTAAACCTTACATTTTCAATGGAAACAGTTTTGGTTACACACAAAAAGTCCTGGACTGAAGCTCTAAAAAATCTAACTTTTAGTCTGAAATTTTCCACTCCCCCATCTCTGGGATTGACAAGGCGTCGCAATGTGAATGAGGTACAAGAAGGGACTTGGGTTCTGTGTGCATCAATGGTGACACTTTTGGCATTTTGGGTGGGATATTCCTTGTTATGTGGGACTGTCCTGAGCCTTAGACAACGTTAATTATTTCTAATCCCCACCCTCTAAATGCCATAGCACTCTGAGTCATGGATATAGCTCCAAAACAACCCTTCGACATTTCTGGATGCTGAGGCGAGAAAGACTTCTAAATCTTTGACATTTATTTTCACACTCTACTTGCCTGCTTCTTGCCAAAAATTTTCTAACAACCATCTATAGTTACTCATCAAGGGCTGGTAATTATTCATTCATTTATTTGGGCTACATATTACTTTCTTCTTGTGAATTATTTCACTTTTAGAAATTGTATTCTTTGTATAGTTTTAGAGTTTACAGAATGATTAGTTATTTGAAATGCTGTCTTGCTCATTTGACATAGGTTTTTGTGGGCATTAACGCCAAAGCTGCTTTCCACAAGACACATCTGAGCTGTCAGTTGTATTAAAATATAATAGTGAGTGTGTGATAACACAAGTCCATAAACTGCTTGACACTCCCCCCTCCAGGAGTGAAGCTTAAGTCTCCTTCCCTGAGTATAAGGGTTTAGAGATTCCCTTCTGCCAGTTACAGTTTGGAAAGGGAAACGTGGCAGGCACCACGTGATCCAAGGGATCAAGGTGAACTTAACAGTGATGTCATGTGTGTATCAGGAACCCTGACACCATATGCTGAGAAGGGCACTTCACCTCATTTTCTTCTCCAATAATCCCTATGTTCTGGCTAAATTATGAGAAAACAGCAGATAATATCCAGTTGAGAACTTTTACAAAATACCCAGCCAACCCTCTTCAGAAGCACCAAGGTCATGAAAAATAAGGAAAGACTGAGAAACACAGAGTTGGGAAGACGAAGGAGGAGGAGATCTAATCTCCTGTTGTAATGGATGCATGGTGGTTAGGTATAATAATAGCATTAGGGGAACTGGGTGAAGGGGCCAGAGCAGGCTTTCACAACCTCGACATTTGGGGCCACCTCATTGCTGAGGGAACCATCCTATGCTTTGTAGGAAGTTTACCAGCATCCCTGGCCTGCACATGCCAGCAGTACATCCCTTTCACCATAACCCCCTACCTGGCCAAATTGTGAAACCCAACAGTAAGTACCTCTGTATAGTTCCAAATGTTCTGGGGTAGGGAAAGGGCACAAATTGCCCCAGGTTCAGAACCCTTGTAACAAAGGAACTCTGTATCTCTGCAACTATTTTTTGAATCTAAAATTATTTTAAATTATGACATATATTTGTATATGTATTGATATGGTTTGGCTTTGTGTTCCCACCCAAATCTCATCTCAAATTGTAATCCCCATGTGTCAGGGGAGAGACCTGGTGGGAGGTGATTGGATTATGGTGGCAGTTTCCCCCATGCTAGTCTCATGATAGTGAGTTCTCATGAGATCTGATGGTTTTTTGTTTGTTTTTGGTTTTTTGTTTGTTTGGCTGGAGTGCGTTGATGTGATCCCAACTCACTGCAACCTCCGTCTCCCAGTTCAAGCAAATCTCCTGCCTCAGCCTCTCAAGTAGCTGGGACTACAGGTGTACGCCACCATGCACGGCTAATTTTTGTGTTTTTAGTAGAGACAGAGTTTCACCATGTTGGTCAGGCTTGTCTCGAACCCCTGACCTCAGGTGTTCCACCCTCCTTGGCCTCCCAAAGTGCTGAGGTTACAGGTGTGAGCCAAAACGCCCAGCCAGATCCTATGGTTTTAAAAGGGGCTCCTCCCCCTTTCCTTGCCTGCCACCATGTAAAAACATGGCTTTGCTTCTCTCTCGCCTTCCACCATGATTGTAAGTTTCCTGAGGCTTCCCTAGCCACGCGGAACTGTGAGTCAATTACCAGCACCCCTACTTCCTTTATAAAATACCCAGTTTCAGGTAGTTCTTTAAAGCAGTGTGAGAACGGACTAATACATGTATGTATCTATAAATTGATATATAGATGTATTTTAGCAAGAGCTAAGCAGTTATTGAAAAAGTTGCCTAGGCACTATAAATTAAACTACAGATAATGACATAAAGCACTGGATAAATTACAAGTTCTGATTGGCATCACTGATAATGACATAACAGCTAGAAATACACTTCAAAAATAATGAGATATATTCAAATGCAAGATATTGGCACCTGCCAGGTGCAGTGGCTCATGCCTGTAATCCCAACACTTTAGGAGGCTGAGGCAGGAGGATTGCTTGAGCCCAGCAGCTTGAGACCAGCCTGGGCAACACGGTGAGACCCTATCTACAAAAAAATTTTTTTTTAATTAGCTGGATGTGATGACATGCACCCATGGTCCCAGCTACTTGGGAGGCTGAGGCAGGGGGATTGCTCAAATCCAGGAGGTTGAGGCTATAGTGAGCCATGATTGCACCACTGCATTCCAGCCTGGGTGACAAAATAAGACCCTGTCTCAAAAAAAATTTTTTTAAATACATTGGCACCCATATGTTATAAGAACAGTCTTAGTAATTATTCAAAATTTTAAAACTTAGCGTTTTCTAGACATCCAATGCACTGTCCATTGCACGACAGAGCCAAAATTTAGCTTTTTTCTGTATTCACGTTTCATATGTTTGTTTTTTTGCCATCCACTATACTAATGCCTTCAGTAGCACCATTTCTGTCGTTTCTTACAGGATTGGCATTAGGAAAAAAGGTGAATAGTTTTACTTGCTTAGGGTCTTCTTTAATGGAAGAATACTAAGCATCCCTCCTATAAGATGGTGCTGCCAATAGAAGTAAAATCTCAGATTTTAAGAAAACAAAAAAGTTACCTTGGGCTCAATAAATAGCAGTCATAGAAATATATCTGTAGAGATGTGTTTATATTTTGTTCACATACATGCAGTTGAACTAGAAATTAATAAGCCCACTTCCCACAGTAGCAATGTTGTGGGAAGGGGGCCAGGGGAAAGCCTAGCCCTGCTCTGAAGGCAGCCAAGGCTGTATATGAAGATGGAGACACACTCTGGGCTGGCGCTTCCTACTTGCTCGGATGATGCTTTCAGAAACTAACTGATGTCTTGACCTCCCCAAGAGTAAGAAACCGAGGTCCAACAAAAGCTAACACCCAGGCAATAGGGAGCTGCTTCTACTCTGGCCATTGTGTGCCAAGTCCACCATAGGAGCATCCTCCTATGGGACTGAGGCAAAAAAGAGGAAGAAATTGGGGGGATTTGGGGGGACACTGTTTTCTTGCACCCACTGCACCTCAATAGACAGACCGCTGATTTAAGAGCCAGGATGTTAAACATGCTTCATTCACTCACAGCTGTTTACTAAGAGCTAACCTTGATTCGCCAATATGGTTAGGGATATGGTTAGGAAAAGAGTTCCTACTACAGCAGCACTTAGATTCCGTGCCCCATCCCATGCAGGAATTTAGTGATGCTAAGACTCTTGAAAACCAAGACTAGAGTCTTGAGCCCACCGGAGCATTAAATACCAAAGTGGAAGCCAGTAACCCCCACGGTGGCAGAATTTGCACATAGTTCCATGCCCTGTGTGAGAATAGACCCAGGACATGGGGAGGACAAAGAGCTTCTAGATTTCACATGGCTTGTCTGCATTCTTTGTCAGGAGGGTCTCTAATCCCTGCCCTGATTTGAACTTCATGATCTCCAAGCAAAGAGCACCTGTTTTAATTTGATCAGTTGCAGGGTCACTAGGGAGACTATCAAATACTTTGTCCATCAGCAACAAATAGATTTCTCTGTGCCCTGGGACATGAGAACATGCGGCCCAAGTGTTTCCTGTGCAGTGAGCCCCTGTATTCCTGAAGCTTGGCCAATGTGGACCATTCAGTAAGTGATTGTGAAATGAGTGGATGGATGACAAGAGGTTAACATCTCACTGTTTCTGGAATTTTTCCCCAAGAGACCCTGTCAAACATTTAGTTGTGTAGGAGCTGCATTAATAAATAAGGGAGGGAAGACGGAAGAGAGATTACTTCCTTGAAACTTCCCCTACCCGGATACAAATATTCAGAGACACATTATAACAAAAACTATAGTGAAAGAAGAATCCTGAATATGCTGTAGATTGAGGTAGCCAAAAGAAATTGTAAACATAAAGAGAGAAAATTTGTGCTAAAAGAGAAGTCACATGAAGAACACAGCTCAGTAATTCACTTCTTTAGCTATCAAAGGATAGACATTTCCTCTAATTATAAATTTTGTACAACTGGGGACTTCATGGTCTTTCTTCAAAATGTCACTACATTGAATGTCCTCCAAGATTTTAAGAGAATGAAAAATTAATCAACAAGCACTTATTCAGCTGGACATGTCTTTTAATAAGCCAAAATACCATTGGTGTAACTAAATAGAAACCCTGCATTTTCAAGGTGTTAAAGATAGATGGGTCTGATGAATTCACTTCAGTAATCATTTTGACCAGTTGTTTTTACCGAGAAATTATATTAACTCAGACACAAGTGTCTTCTTTAAGCAAATCACAAAAAAGAGGTAAAAGTGTTTACTCCCCTT
>NW_016817751.1:68587-72326 GCF_001698545.2 Rhinopithecus bieti
TTTTTTTTTTTTTTTTTTTTTTTTTGAGACGGAGTCTCACTCTTGTCACCCAGGCTAGAGTGCAGAGGTGTGATCTTGGCTCGCTGCAACCTCAGCCTCCCAGGTTCAGGCGATTCTCCTGCCTCAGCCTCCTGAGTAGCTGGGATTACAGGCACGCACCACCACACCCAGCCAATTTATATATTTTTAGTAGAGATGGGGTTTCACTGTGTTGGCCAGGCTGGTCTCAAACTCCTGACCTCAGGTGATGCACCCGCCTTGGCCTCCCAAAGTGCTGGGATTACAGACAGGAGCCACCACGCCTGGCCTATCTTCCATTCTACTTTTAAGGAAAAGCAGCAAATAACAAGAAAACCATTTAATATAAAGATTTGTAAATAATCACTTCAAAAGAAGTGCCTTGTTGCTGTCACATTTAGTCCATCTTCGTGTAATTCTTATCTGGGCCAGTTTCTTGGGCATGGGACATGTGCAGTTACACAAGCCTGTGCTCTTAAGACGGTCTTACCCATAGTTTAATATTCTGCTGTTGCAGTCTTGAAATTCTTAATGATTTAACAAGGGGTCCTCCATTTTCATTTTGCACTGGGCCCTGCAAATTACATAACCCATCCTGATTTCTACAACTATAGAATAGCACAATGGGAATTCCGTATGGATTAATAATATGTGACACTTATGGCTTTTTCTATATGCTTCCAAGTACTTCATATAAATTACTTCATTTCATTCAATGGTAAAATTCGTAGGTGCTTAACTTTTAATGAAAGACAAAGTCAGATGTACTCTAAGGACTAAAAATTATATGTAGCATTACATTTTAAAGATTTTCAAAACATAATTTGTTGTGGAAATGAATTATTGTCATGAGGTATCCCCCACTAGATGGACTTCCTGTAGGATCAGGGGCCCTGGTCTTCTGTAGGGATGAGCAAGCTTTTCTGAAGGGCCAGGTGCTAAGTATTTCAGGCTTTTTCTGTCAGGACTACCCAACTCTGCTCTTCTAGCAAGAACGCAGTCTGTGAGCAATAGATACTCAAATGACCAAGCCTGTATTCCAATGACACTTGGTGTGTGGACACTGAAATTGGAATCGCAGATAATTTTCAGGCATCACAAATCTTTTTCATTTTCCAACTATTTAAAAATGTAAAAATCATTGTTAGCTTGTGAGCTGTATAAAAGCAGGCAACAGGCTGGATTTGGCCCACAGGCCATGCTTTGCTGACTGCTGATCTTAGCCCTCATTTGACTCTTAGTGCCCAGCACATAGCAGGCTTTCAGTAGAGGTCACTTGATCCTGTGGCTCCAGCCACAGCAATGTAGTTCCATGGGCTGACCTTGTGGACAGCAGTGAAGGAAGAGGTTGATGTTGCTCACACTGTTCCTTTTGGGCACTCTGTCAGCTCCTTCTTCCTCACCTCTTGACAGCATCTGGGGCAGATGTTGTGGCTTTCCTGTCACTTCCGGCTACTGAGGCATCCGGGCCAGTCTAACCAAAGCTGCCTTCCTGCCTCTCACCTACAGCTGCTCCCCTTCAAGCAGTTCTGGCCAGAGCAGGGACCTGAGTGGCGGGCTCCCGCCATTTGCTCCGGGCTCCACTCCCTCCCTGCCTGTGCTCCCCTCCCCATGCTTCATTCTCCTCGCTTAGGGACAGGAAAGCAAGATGATGGGGTGTGAGATAGACAAGGAAAGGCCAAATTCTTCTTCCTGAACCAGGGCCCTTGTGGTTCCCCCTGCTGTGAGGGGTCCTCTGTGGTGGTGGGCGTCCAGATGCTCTCCACTCAGAATGCTCCTGTGGAGCCTTCAGGGGCCCCTCCCGGGACCTCTGCACTGCATCTTCCCCTGACATGGGTGACATGCTCTGACCAACTTCCTGCGCCCCATCTCAGCTCTGCCTCCAGGGGTGTACACCTCCAGCCTCACTCTGCTGTCTTGTTTTGCCCTGTCTCACTTAAGGACATGGGCCTAACAGGCAATGACTCCATCCTGTTCCCTTCCAAAACCTCTGTTTGGCCCCAGGAATATATTTAAGTGCAGACTGCTCAGAAAACTGCCCTCTCTCTCCCCAGTCACAGGCACTCAAGCCACCCTTCCACCATGAGACTTCTCCAGCTATGAGGCAGCCGCTAGCTTCAGAGTATCTTCAAGTTTTCTGAAATAGTCATAGAATAAGGAATGAGAAAAAAATAAACAGCCAATGTCCAAGACCTCTGAATCCATCTTTGGAAAGGATAATTCTACTGTGTTAGTTTCCTACGGCTGCCATAACAAATACCACAGACTAGATGGCTTAAACAACAGAAGTTAATTTTCTCATAGTCTGGAAACTGGAAGTCTAAGAGCAAGGTATCCGCAGAGTTGGTTTCTCCTGAAGCCTCTCTTTTTGCCCTGTAATAGCTGTTCTCTCCCTGTCTTCATGTGATCTTTTTCTGTGCACATCTGTGTCCTAACCTCCTCTTCTTATAAAGACAAAAGTCAGATTGGATTAAGGCTCACCCTCATGACCCCATTGTACCTTTATTACCCCTTTTGAAGACCCTATCTCCAAATACAGTCACATTTTAAGGTACTGGCGTTTGGAACTTCAACATATGAATTTGGGAGGGTGGAGGACAAGATTCAGCTTATAACAGCTACCCTCCAGAATTTTTAATTCACTCAGTCTCACTTTGGAACCAAAAGACCTCTGGAAGGCAGATTTAAAAGCTAACCCATTTGCCAAGCTACTGGTGTTTTCCATCCACCCACCACACTGGAGAGAGGCAGTCTCTTTGCAAAGTTATTTTTAATCCCATCTTGCATTATGTGGTGCCCTTTCCCATAGGAAAAGGCTGTTCACGTAGGAGTGCAGCTTCCTGTATGTCAGTGCATGTGGAATCCAGCCCAGCACCTGAATTGCATCCTAAACACATCCTGCTTCATTAAGCTGCCCTCATCACTCATCGCCCTGACAGCCAGTACTGCTGGAACTCATACTGCCTGGCAGCAAGATCAGCATGTCCCTCCATGCAGGGCACCTGGCCAAGAACCAACTCTTCCTGCCTGGAACATTTTCCCCCTGGCAGGCTCCTTTTTGTTAATCCAGTCCCAGCTTAAATGGCACTTCCTCAGAAAGGCCTTCTCCTGACCACCCAAGAAGTCCTCCCCATCCCACCCCACCATATCATATCATTATCAAGGTAGTTAGTAGTTCTTTTCCTTTGTAACGTGGTTTACCATCAATTTCTCCATTGGTCTACAGATGTCATGAAGAGCATTTCCTAAGGACACTCAAGTTGTCACTTGTATGTTCCAATTTTGGCTTGGGAAATTTTGTGCACCATAGGCCTAACAACAGGCATCATTTATGTCACTGTGACCTATGCAGTTGGCTGCTACTTTTTCATGTAACTACACACAAGTAAAGGTGCAAGTATGTAGACAGTGGTGGCCCCAGGGGATGGTTTGGGGAGAATTTAGCCCATGATAAGTTCCATCAGTACTTCTCTCATAGCCACTCCATATAAATGTGAGATCTCAGTGAAAGGGGAACTTGCTGCCAAAATGTAGCTTCAACACAAGTCCCATATAATCTCTCCACCCATCAACAAAGAAAATCTGAAGCCACCACTGTCTGTGACGGTAGACATTCTCATTGACTACTGAAAACTAGAAGGAATGTCTCATATGTCATTAATGGCTATTTTGCTCATAGGATGGGTTTTTTTTTTTTTTTTTTTTTTTTTTTTTTTTTTTT
>NW_016817751.1:72879-75753 GCF_001698545.2 Rhinopithecus bieti
TTTTGAGACAGGGTTTTTCTATGTCACCCAGGCTGGAGTGCAGTGATATGATCATAGGTCACTGCTGCCTTGAACTCCTGGACTCAAGTGATTCTCCCGACTCAACCTCCCAAGTAGGTGGGACAACAGGTGTGCACCACTGTGCCCAGTTAATTTTTTTAAAAATGTTTTCTAGAGACGGGGTCTCACTTTGTACTCAGACTGGCATTGAATTCTTGGTTTCAAGTGATCCTCCCGCTTCAGCCTCCCAAAGTGTTGTTGGGATTACAGGTGTGAACCGCTGTGCCCAGCCAGGATGGATTTCAAGCTAATTTACATTGCAGTGAAACAACTCCCTTGGGCGTGAAGGAAGAACTGGCTTTAGATGTCCCCTTGTACTATCTGTAATAAGAAAAGAATAACTTGCTGAAATACAAATAAAATCCAAATCCTCACTTCAGTGAAGAATTTTGGGATTCTCTTTCCTCAAAGTTACTTTCATAAATATAAGGAAAAATAAATTTGAGTTTCACTCTCCCCTTGGTCCCTTTCCCTGCTTAAGTAGCAGAAGCACAGAAAGACCTCTAATCTACACACTTGAAAATCAAGAAAGACTATTGTTGATTAGGGGTTGGTACACACTGTTCAGATAGGGAAGGCTTATTAACACAATGTAGAGATGATGAATGAGCCTGTTCAAGTGTAGATAACAATGATGAGCTCAGTGCAGCAGATAAAAATGAAGATCCTACCTCCCAGGATGGCATCTGAAGAGTGGATAGTATTCTGCCAGCTTTGGAAACTGGATGAAAAGCAAATCTGGCAGAGGTACCCATTCCATTCCCAGCTTGCTCAGTAGCTGGTGATTGGAAGAAACTCTGCAACAATGTTCAATCCCTGGACAGGAAACCCTCCTTCCATGATTCTTCTTTAACATGGGTCTGAGAAAAAGAGAAATACTGTATTTTTTTAAATGAAAATGCTAGCCAGCTCTCACCAGAACACATATTTAAATTGTTTTTCAGTTCTTGAGGATGATTTAACCTGATCTGTCCTTTCATTGATTCCTCTTAAAACCAAGAGCTTGAGCTGGCTGGGTAGAAGTCCAGTTTTGGTCACAAAAGAAAGCCCCAAGCTATTTAGATCAGAACAGGATTGATGTAGTTCTAGATTGGGTTTTGTATCCTGCCAGTGAAACCAACTTATCCTGGACAAGTGTGAACAGGTTGAAAGCTTGTTCATTGAAATACATAGCATATTTTCCCTAGGGCATTCAAAACATTTCAAAGAAAGAGCCTCCATGCATAAGTGAAATTGAGCACATATACTAATGAGAAGGTGTAGAACTCACAAGAGGATAAGGAAAGAGATAATAGCTCTCAACATATGTATACTCTGTGACCCAAATTTCTACTGCTAAGTAAATACCCAAGCAAAAGAAAGCATACAGAAAAAACATGTACAAGAATGTCCATAGCAGTTTAGCCACCTGTTGTGCATATATCTGACGCAAAATAGGTGCTCAATAAATGTATAAAATTGAACATATCTTTATATGCCACATATGGTTTCACAGGCCAAGTGACACATACTAGTTGTGTCATCAGTTCATATTTCTAGCATGTACTATAAATACTTTAATAAAAACCATTGTATTAACAATTTCCATTTTAGTCTACTATTGCCTTAATAAAACATTAAAAAGAGGTCTTTAGGAATGATTTACTCAAGCTTAAGATAACTTTGCGGAAGGGCCCAGCAATAAAGAAAGTGTTATTAGAAAGCAATTTTTTCAAAATGAACACTCAGGTACTTCACTGACTATTTTAGTTCCCAGAGCTGCTCTGTCTCACTCTAAAAACATTTCTTGCCAAGGGGTTGGTTTTGATCAACCCAAAAATCTGGTAGCTGTGAAAATCAAAGTTAATGCTATAGAACAGCGTTGTCCGGTGGGACATTCTGTGATGATGGGAATGTTCTGTGTCTGTGCCGTCCAATATGGCAGCCACTACACATAGATGGCTATTGAGCACTCGAAAAAGTGGCAATAATGCCAAAATATGTCAAACAGAGCCCAGTGATTCCTAATATTTTATGCAACTGGAATGAACAAAGAACAGATCTACAACTAAATGGCTCCAAATTATTTACTGAAAGTTTACCCTCTGTCATTTTAGGTGGTTTAATATTTTCTTTTGAAACTCGTAAAACAGTCACAGGCTCAAATCTCAAGCCTCAACACATCTGGAAATTTAGAGAAATAACAAGTCCTTTAAGTCAAAGATGCACTCAAACAACAGAAAACTGGTTTGTTTTGTTTATGTTTTTTTTTTGCTTGGAACAGAGCTGGATGCAAAGTTAGTTAGGTTTTTTATTGCTATCTTTTAATATTATTTTTATTGCTGTTTTGACAGTGGTTATTGTCCAGCCTTTTCTCTTACTGGCCCATGTTAATGTATTTTTAAGTTTCAAGGCTAACTACCTGGTTGACAGAGTTCTGCCTGAATAGCAGTTACTGGCCAGGCACGGTGGCTCACGCCTGTAATCCCAACACTTTGGGAGGTGGATCACTTGAGGTCAGGAGTTCGAGATCAGCCTGGTCAACATGGTGAAACCCTGTCTCCAGTAAAAACAAAAAAAATTAGCCGGGCATGGTGGCAGGTGCCTGTAATCCCAGCTACTTGGGCGGTTGAGGCAGGAGAATTGCTTGAACCCGTTCTCATCATTGCAGTCCAGCCTGGGCCACAGAGTGAAACTTTGTCAAGAAAGAAAGAGAGAAAGAGAAAGAGGAAGGAAGAAAGGAAGGAAGGGAGGGAGGGAGGAAGGAAACAACATCCTTTTGGAATAGAAAAAAAAAAGAAAGGAAGGAAGGAAGGAAGGAAGGGAGGGAGGGAG
>NW_016817751.1:76530-82445 GCF_001698545.2 Rhinopithecus bieti
ATCTGTACACCAAACTCCCATGACACACAATTTACCTATATAACACACTTGCGCATGCACCCCTGAACCTAAAATAAAAGTTAAAAAAGAACCCTGAAGTTGCAACAAAACCTCAGAGATGCTCTGAGAATTAAGATAAGAGTGTAAAAGAATCTTTCCCCGGTGGGCATTCCACAGATGCCAATCAATGCCCCGCCCAGAGGTTGATGTCAGGGCTTTCCTCTCTACCGTTCTGCCTCTTCATAAATTCAGTCCCCAAATTCCACCCCATTCCTTGAAAATCATGAATGGCAGAATTAGATTGGGTGACCCTGGTGTTAAATAGAAATATTGGATTTTCAAAGCAACAACGAGGAAAATATCAACAATGAGACTTCTGCAGCACTTTGAGAAACACATCATTTCTCCCTCCTTGTAAGGGTGGTATTTTATTGTAAAGGACCCACGTCCCGTCAGCTAAATCCAGCTGAGGAAGCTTTTTTCTCTCTCCTTCATCTTGGTTGCAAGGACACAGAGTCAGGAAAAGCTGTACTAAAGGGAGAGGCAGCCACAAGTTAGCCCAGCCATTTCTAGCAATGTCACTATATTAGGTGCAATGGAAATTTCCAGAAGGAAGAGCTCACCTAGCTAACCCCTGGGGAAAAAAAAAAGCCAGACTAGATGAAGTCATCTTGGGAAATGTTAAACTAAGTAAAGTCATCATGGTAAGGAAAAATCAATATACATAGATAGAGATTATAACAAAAGCATTTTGTTTGCATCAAGGAAGAAAGCTATGCTAAGGACATAGAAATCTGCTTCAGCTTTCCTTTAGCCTTACACTTCATAAAAGTATCAAGTGGCTTTCTTTGGCTTTTACTTAGTCATCTATGTAACTAGGGTTGAAGACAGTAAAACACTGGGTCTTAGTGTAAGTCATTCATTTGAGAAGACAATCTCTTGTGAATGATGGTTTCTCGATGTTTGTTGTATCATCTTTTAAAGGAGCAATAGAAATTCTTTTTAGAAAATACAAAGAAGCAAAAGGAGAAAAGTAAAAATCACCTGTAATTCCACCAGCGTCAATGAATGACCAATGTTAACATTTTCTAAATATTTGGAACATACCTTTCTAAGCCTTGTGTTTTCTTTTGTGTGTGTGTGTGTAAATACATATACATTTCTTCTTAAAAACAAAACTGGAATCATGCTATTATACAGCTTTGTCATCTTCTTTGTTGAACTCAACTGTGTTTTGTTTTTGATTTTTGTTATTGCTGTTGTTTTGGTGTTGTTGTTGTTGTTGTTATAGAGACAGGATCTTGCTCTATCACCCAGGCTGGAGTGCAGTGGCACCATCATAGGTCAGTGCAGCCTCGACCTCCTGGGTTCAAGCAACCCTCCTGCCTCAGCCGCCCTCCGCCCCCACAATAGCTGGAAGTACAGGCACATGCCACCATACCCAGCTAATTTTAAACTTTATTTGAATGGATGGATTCTTGCTTATATTACCCAGGCTGGTCTCAAATTCCTGAGCTCAAGCAATCTTCCTGTCTCAGCCTTCTCAATTGCTGGAATTACAGACCTGAGCACTGCATCCGATCCACAGTGTCACTTTGAGTGTATTCCCACATCTTTTAATGACTGTCTAATATTTCATTCATTTTATAGATCTATTATATGCTTTTAAATTTATTTTTTATTTTTTAAAATTACAACAGGCAATGCTATAATAAATATTCTGGAAACTGACAAATTTTATTCACTTCTATTAATATCTTTGGTGTAAATTTAAATTTTGGAGTCAAAAGGTATACAAACATGTAAGGTTTCAGTACATGTTAATTTCCTTTCAAAAGGTTTATATCAGTGTACAGATTATTTGCTGTATATGAGTGTCCATTTTCCAGAGTCCTGCACCATATATTATTGGCTCTCAAAACTCTTTTGGCAAAACAAATGGTATAGCAGTATATAAATACTGCTTTGATTTGCAATTCTTTGTTTCATAGTAAAACTGAACTTTTTATATGTTGAATAGTCATTTGTATTTCTTTTTCTGCTTATTTGATCCTTTGCCTTTATTTTGCCAAAATTTTCATTATTCTCTATTTTTTTGCATGACTTTATGTGTGCACAGGCATTCCTTTTTTTCCTTTTTTTTTTTTTTTTTTTTTGAGACAGAATCTTGCTCCGTCGCCCAGGCTGGAGTGCAGTGGCTCGATTTTGGCTCACTGCAACCTCCACCCACCAGGTTCAGGCGATTCTCCTGCCTCAGCCACCTGAGTAGCTGGGATTACAGGCACATCACCATGCCTGCCTAATTTTTTTATTTTTAGTAGAGATGGCGGTTTCACCGTGTTGGCCAGTCTGGTCTCGAACTCCTGACCTCAGGTGATGCACCTGCCCTGGCCTCCCAAACTGCTGGGATGACAGGCATGAGCCTCCGTACCCTGCTGCACAGACATTCTTTGCCAGTTGTTAGTTCCCCCTTTCAATTTGATATATGATTATTTTCTTGCATTTTCCCAGAAAGCAATCCCATATTTCATGTCATCTGCATATACTTTAAAGTTTCTCTCCTGCTTTTCAATAGTAATACCTAGTTGTTGATGTTGTTGTTTTGTCTCATTGTAGTGGCACTATCAGAACAGAGCGACATAATGGTGGGATAACATGGACACTTGTCTTCTTCCTTACTGTAATGGGACTGTTCCTATTCCACATAATCTGGTGAGTCACTGTTAAATATGATTTGCTTTCTGATAAAAGTATCCTTTTATTTCCAGTTTACTAAAAATCATTTTAATCAATAATTGATTTTGAAATGTAACTATCTTTTCAGTATGTATTTATTATGATCATTGGGTTTTTTAATCGTTTAGTACATTATACTGATACATTTCTTTACATTGATCTAACCCTTATATAAGTTAATTTTTGTTTCGATTTCTCATTATTTGATTTTGACTATTTTAGTTATTTTCAACAAGCTACTGTACGTATTTTGCTAGGTTTTCCTAAGATTTTAGCTCTATTTTCATGAAGAATAGCATATAGGTTTCTTTTCAGGAGCTAATTCTTGAAGATTTTTTTTTATTGCCACCATGAACGTGGTATAGAAATATTTCTAGCACTTTCTGTGTTTTGAAATACTTTAAAAAGCGTATGAAATAAAAACTTTATGGATAAATAATCTGAATCATGCATATTTGTGGTGAGAAGTTCTCTGAAAACTTCCCATTTCTTCCATGGTCATTGATATCAGATTTCATGAATCTTTCTAAATCCATTTAGACTCTACAATTTCCAAGAAAATCCTTTAATTCATTCAGATTTTTCAGTATTCTCATGAGCATTATAGGATATTTTCTATAAAATACCTGTTTTTGTTGCTATGTTCTCTTTATATTTGCTAGTAAATACATTAATTTTTTCTCAGTTTCCCGTTGGACATGTCAGAAGTTTTGCTAGTTTTTTGTTATTTTTTCAAAGAACATGCTCTTGGATTAATTTTCACTGTTATTCTTTCTGTTTCCTGATTCATTCATCTGAGTTCATTGATTAAGTCTGTTTACCAGTTGTTGTTGTTGTTGTTTTGCTGTTTTGTTTATAACTCTTGAGTTGACTAATAAGCTTGTTTATTTTTGGTCTTAGTTAGTAATGACAACATCTGTGGCTATGGATTTTCCTCCAAGTACTGCTCTGGCTATATAACATAAGAAATATAGATGTATAGTAATCTCATTATCATTAGTTTTCAGAATAGTCTATAATTACAGTTTTCATTTTTTCCTGTAACCCAGTTATTACGTTTAAAAGTATTTTCTAAATTTCTAAGTTCTTTTCAGATTTAACTCTAAATATATATGTACCGTATTTTAAACATTGTTCTTATTCATCTCAAGCACATTAATACATATTTAATCTTAGAGTTTATGGGAAAAATCTGTACAGTTTACTTTTAATCTCCAAATATATTTTGTAAATAACTTCAAATAAGCATCTGACAATATTCGTTTATTATTGTTATTTCCTCTGGCATTTCTCCTTTTTTTTTCTTTTTTTTTAATTTCAACTTTTATTTTAGATTTTTCGGGGCACATGTACAGGCTTGTTCCAAGGGTATATTGTGTGATCCTGAGGTTTAGGGTATGATTGAACCTGTCACCCAGTGAGCATAGTACACAGTAGGTGATTTTCGACCCTTGTCCCCACCCTCCTCCTCTTGTCATCCCAGTGTCTATTGTTGACAATATTCTTTTAAAGGAATTATGAGTGAATATTGCACTATTAAATTTCTGTTTTAAAATAAAAGCATCATCTTGACTTTCCCATTATTTTAAAGCTGATCTATCATATTAATACGATGCTGATCTATCATATTAATATGATTAATACTATTAAAGGGCATGAAGTGGAAACTTTCTTAAGGTAGTAAGATTTTCCTATCAGGATAAAGCTACTTCTTGCCCATGGGCTGATGTGCTCATATGTTTAGATTTGTTTGACCACAGCAAAAAAAAAATTGCTAAATGTGTGGCCCAAAGTGGCAAAATTTCAGTTAATGACTTGTATACGTTCTATAAGATGAATAAAAAGACAAAAGCTCAAATGACAAATTTGCGACACTGCCAATAACTTGATTTCAAATATGAAGACACCACAGGTGACATGTCACATAGAAGGTACAAAAAACAAATTCATTGTTAAATAGCTTGATGGAGATCTCAGTAAAATAAATGGAAAATGGAACTTGATACTAGGATTCTGGCCTTTCAAGATATTATCTTTATTTTCTTAAACTTTTCAAAATCTTGCACAAATTTAGTGCTTGTCTTGATGTACAAGTTTTGTGGTTTTTTTGTTTTGAGACAGAGTCTCACTCTGTCACCCAGGCTGGAGCGTAGTGGCGCAATCGCGGCTCACTGCAGCCTCGGACTCCTGGGTTCGAGCGATTCTTGTGCCTCAGACTCCTGAGTAGCTGGGACTACAGGTACACACCACCACACCCGGCTAATTTTTGTATTTTTAGTAAAGACAGGGTTTAACCCTGTTGGCCAGGCTGGTCTCGACCTCCCGACCTCAAGTGATCTGCCCGCCTCAACCTCCCAAAGGGCTAGGATTACAGGAGTGAGCCACCATGTACCCGTTTTAAGTAGTAAGTTTCCAGAGTCTTTAGATCTGTGTAAATTGCTTCATCAACTGCTCATTTCAGCAATTTCACATAAGGGAGCTTAATAACTTATTAGTGACTTTGGAAATGATGACAAATAAAGCAGTTTGAATCATTCTGAATATGTTACTATTTACTTCCAAACGTTCAGAGTGTAGAGCATGTAGATTTAAAAGTTCAGATGACTGTTGCCATGAGCCACACAAAAGGGCATCAAGTCTCCTGAGATGGGAAAAAGAAATTGATTTCTCCGTGTTTTTTATACTTCACAACACTCTTGAAAATCACTTTCTGGGCACTTAACTATTGATCTACTGCTCTGGGGTAAATAAAATATGAGATCACATGAAAATAAAATACGTGTCGTTCTTTTGATTCATGCAAGATGCCTTTTAAAGTTCATCAGAGTCATAAAAGCATGAGGGCATATGTAGGCTCAATTCACCTGCAATAAAGCAAGAAGTAGGGAGGGCTGATGTTCCTTTTAAATTTGACTCTGAGTATTCTGTTTCATTATCACAGAAATGTAGTAAACACATAATGCCTAAAACTAGTATTATAAATTGTGAAACCATTTTAAATGTGACATTACTCTGTAAATTTGTATTGGGTTTTGGGAAATTTCTCTGGCTGTGACACATTAAAAGAAATCAAATAAAACCTGTAATGGCTGAATATGGAAATGTTTTATAAGATTTTAAAATCGTGCATTTTTAAAACTAGCATCTAAACCATTTAGCACCATCCAGAAATTTTCTAG
>NW_016817751.1:84458-87036 GCF_001698545.2 Rhinopithecus bieti
CCTGCCTCAGTCTCCCGAGTAGCTAGGACCACAGGTGCCCACCACCACGCCCAGCTAATTTTTTATATTTTTAGTAGAGACGGGGTTTCACTGTGTTAACCAGAATGGTCTCGATCTCCTGACCTTGTGATTCGCCCACCTCAGCCTCCCAGAGTGCTGGGATTACAGGCGTGAGCCACCGCGCCCGGCCTAAAGATTATCATTTAATAAACTTATGGGATACTGTTTAAAATGAAAGATCAGTCAAATATATATACAATATATGTTATAAGCTTATCATTTATCATTTGTTCCATATGTTTAAAAATTTATTACTTTTTTATTTTTTTATTATGGGTACATAATAGTTGTATATATCGTGTACATGTGATGTTTTGATACAGGCGTACAATTTGTAATGATCAAATCAGGGTAATTGGGGCATCCATCACCTCAAGAATTTATCATTTCTTTGTGTTAGGAACAGTCCAATTCCCCTCTTTTATATTAAAATATACAATAAATTAGGCCAGGTACGGTGGCTCATGCCTGTAATCACAGCACTTTGGGAAGCTGAGGCAGGCGGATGACTTGAGGCCTAGAGTTCAACACCAGCCTGGCCATCATGGCGAAACCCTGTCTCTACTAAAAACACAAAAATTTGCCAGGCATGGTGGCATGCACCTGTAACCCCAGCTTCTTGAGAGGCCAAGGAATGAGAATTGCTTGAACCCGGAAGCTAGAGGTTACAGTGAACTGAGATCATGCCACTGCATTCCAGCCTAAGCGACAGAGCAAGACTCTGTCCCCCTGCCTCAAAAAAATATATATATGTGTATATATATATATATACACACACACACAATAAATTATTGTTAACTATAGTCGCCCTATTGTTATGTGCACTTTTATTTTAGGAAATACTGCTAAATAGCTTATTGAAATGTTGTAGCAATTTATACTTTCATGAGAATGCATGACTTTGCTAATATCCTCACATTCACCAACACTGGATATTATTACCCTTAATCTTAGCCATCTTATAAGTAAAATTCATTTCTTTTTGTTTAAATTTGAATTATTAGTGAGGTTGGGAATAGTTTTGTATTCTTTTGTTTTAACTTTCAGGTTCAGGGGTCCATGTGCAGGTTTGTTACATAGGTACATTGCATATCCTGGGGGTTTGGTGTACAGATTATTTTGTCACCCAGATAATAAGTATTGTACCTGATAGGCAGTTTTCCGATCCACACCCTCCTCCCACCCTCCACCCTCAAGTAGGCCCCAGTGTCTGTTGTTCCCTTCTTTGTGTCCATATGTGCTCAAGGTTTAGCTTCTACTTGTAAGTGAGATCATGCAGCATTTGGTTTTCTGTTCCTGTGTTAGTTTGCTTAGGATAAGGCCTCCAGCTCCATCCATGTTGCTGCAAAGGACATGATCTCATTCTTTTTTATAGCTGCATAGTATTTCATTGTATATATGTACCACATTTTAAAAATCCAGTCTACTGTTGATGGGCGTTTAGGTTGATTCCATGTCTTTGCTATTGTGAATAATGCTGTGATGAACATACATGTACATCTGTCTTTATGGCAGAATGATTTATATTCCTTTGGGCATATACCCAGTAATGGGATTGCTGGGTGGAATCCAGTCCTAGCTGCTGGCATCACTATACTATTAACTGATTGTAACCTCAATACTACTTTCTTTGACCCTGCTGGTGGAGGTGACCCTATCTTATATCAACATTTATTCTGATTTTTTGGTCACCCCTAAGTCTCTGTCCTTATCCTACCAGGTTTCAGAATAATCTCCCATATTGTAACATATTATTCCAGGAAAACTCCAAACTGCTTTCCACATTGACTGAACTAATTTCCCACCAGCAGCTTATAAGTGTTCCCTTTTCTCCACAACCCCACCAGAATCTGTTATTTTTTGACTTTTTAATAATAGCGATGCTGACAGGTATGAGATGTTCTCTCATTGTGGTTTTGATTTGCATTTCTCTAATGATTAGTGGTGTCAAGTTTTTTTTCATATGCTTGTTTGACCACGTGTTTGTCTTCTTTTGAAAAGTGTCTGTTCGTGTCTTTGCCCACTTTTAATGGGGATTGTTTAGTTTTCCTTGTAAATTTGGTTAAGTTTCTCACAGGTTCTGAATATTAGATCTTTGTCAGATACATAGTTTGCAAATATCTTCTCCTATTATGTAGGTTGTCTGTTTACTCTGTTGATAGTTTCTTTTGTGTACAGAAGCTCTTTAGTTTAATTAGGTCCCATTTGTCAGTTTTTGATTTTGTGGCAGTTTCTTTTGGAGACTTCATCATGAAATCTTTGCGAGGTCCTGTGTCCAGAATGGTATTTCCTAGGTTATCTTCCAGATTTTTATAGTTTTAGTTTTACATTTGGGTCTTTAATCCGTCTTGAGTTGATTTCTGTATATGGTGTAAGGAAGGGGTCCAGTTTCAGTCTTCTGCATATGGCTAGGCAGTTATCTCCCATCACCATTTATTGAATAGGGAATACTTTTGCTTTTCTTTTCTTTCTTTCTTTTTTTTTTTTTTTTTTTTTTTTTTTTTTTTTTTTTTTTTTT
>NW_016817751.1:87079-88422 GCF_001698545.2 Rhinopithecus bieti
TCTGTTCCATTGGTCTATCTATCTGTTTTGTACCAATACCATGCTGTTCTGGTTACTGTAGCCCTGTAGTATAGTTTGAAATCAGGTCATATGATACCTCCAGCAATGTTCTTTTTGCTTAGAATTGCCTTGGCTATTTGGTCCCTTTTTTGGTTCCATATGAATTTTAAAATAGTTTTTTCTAGTTCTCTGAAGAATGTCATTGGTAGTTTGATAGGAATAGTGTTGAATCTGTAAATGGCTTTGGGCAGTATGGCCATTTTAATAATATTTTAGGTTCAGGGGTATATGTGTAGGTTTGTTATATAGTTACATTGTGTGTCACGGGGGTTTGGTGTACAGATTATTTTGTTACCCAGGTAATAAGCAAGTCCCTGCGAGTCAGAGTCACTGTGTCTCACTTCTGTCCTTTATATTTGTTTTCAGGAGATTGCCTTAACTTGAATCCCGTGGGCTTTCGGTTTTTTACCTTTAAACTTCCTGCAGTTTTTCCAGGTCTATCCTGATTATCACCTCCTTTGAGAAACCTTTCTTTGCTTTTGTTTTAGTTATAGCTTTATAAGTGACTTGTCACATCTAGTAACTTTTTATCCTTTCCTTGTCCTGTGCACCCACAGCATTTTGTTCACATTTGTACATGCATCTATTGCCAACATAATCTACGTTTGTGTCCTACAAATTGTAAGTTCCCGGAAGATAGGGACTATATTTGGTTCATTTTTGCATTTTTCATAGCCCATGATTATTTGATTGTTGAATATAACTGAATTGACTAATCTTAATCATAAACTGGAGTTCTAAGAAGCCCAAAACTGTTGGGAATGATGTGTCTTGAGGTATATTTGATTTTTTTTTCTCATTCCTAGCTTAGGATTAAAACAACAACAACAGCAAAGAAAACCAAAACCCAACTTCCAGAGTCAATCATACAAAGAATCCTGGAATGTTTTTGTCTTCATCCTGATATTTTATGTCTTTTTTTTTTTTTTTTTTAAAACAGGGTCCCACTCTGTCACCCAAAGTGAGTACAGCGGCGCCATCTTGGGTCACTGAAACCTCTGCCTTCCAGGCTCAAGCAAGCCTACCACCTCAGCCTCCTGAGTAGCAGGGACTACAGGCATGCACCACCATGCCTGGCTAATTTTTTTATTATTTATAGAGATGAGGTTTTGCCATGTTGCTCGGGCTGGAATGCTCTATTTTAAGATGAGAAAATCTTTTGAAACTAGCATATTCAAAAGGCTCACCAAATTTTGTAGGTGAATTAACAGCCATAACTATTATGAACTTTGACTTATTTTTCACAGGCTAATTTTTTTACTTCAGATAATTTTTTTTTTTTT
>NW_016817751.1:92731-94442 GCF_001698545.2 Rhinopithecus bieti
AAAAAAAAAAAAAAAAAAAAAAAGAAAGTAAAATCTCTATTGCTGGCAGATGAAGAATTATATGTAGCAAATCTTGCTGCTATGAGGGGAAAAAAAGTGTAGCTGTGTACACAAGTAAAAAGGGCGTACAAACAGTGAAGATTGTGTAAAAGACTGTAGTAAGTACTATAAATATGGCTTCCTGTGTTTGCTGCCCAGAAATATCCTACTAATCAGATCAAGAAAGCCTGGCTATGAAAAAATATGGCATCCTGGCCAGGTGCGGTGGCTCATGTCTGTAATTCCAGTACTTTGGGAGGCCCAGGCAGGTGGATCACCTGAGGTCAGGTGTTCAAGACCAGCCTGACCAACAAGGTGAAACCCCATCTCTACTAAAAATACAAAAAATTAGCTGGGCATGGTGTTGCATGCCTGTAATCCCAGCTACTCAGGAGGCTGAGGCAGGAGAATCACTTGAACCTGGGAGGTGGAGGTTGCAGTAAGCCGAGATCAGCCATTGCATACCAGCCTGGGCAACAAGAGTGAAACTCTGTCTCAAAAAAAAAAACAAAAAAAAAAAAAGAAAACATGGCATCCTAAATAACCACCGTGCTTAATGACATATCAGATTTACATTCTAGTTCAAGCTTATCTCAGCTTGAACCAGATTACCTAGCAGTTCATAGGCTAGCACTTAAGTAGCACTGCCTTCTATCATTTATAGTTAATTCCTGCCATATAACTAAGTAGTCACTGAACAGATAAAGGAATTAATGAATCATAAAATTATTCATTTAACAATATTTAAAGGGCATTTTCTGATGCCCCAGGTACTGTGTTAACTGCCAGGAGTACAAAGTTGAACAAATTGGTCAGAGTCCCTGCTCTTAGGGAATTTACATTATAGTAAACAACCAACCAACCAACAAATAATCAAATAATTTTGAATACTGAGAAACACTATGAAGAAAATAAAATAGGTAATAGAGATGGAGAGGTGAAGCTGTTACTCAAAGTGTCTTTTTTTTTTTTTTTGAGATGAAGTCTTGCTCTGTCGCTCAGGCTGGAGTGCAATGGCATGATCTCGGCTCACTGCCACCTCTGCCTCCTGGGTTCAAGTGATTCTCCTGCCTCATCTTCCTGAGTAGCTGGGATTACAGGCACCCACCACCACGCCCAGCTAATTTTGTATTTTAGTAGAGATGGTGTTTCGCCATGTTGGCCATGCCAGTCTCAAACTCCTGACCTCAGGTGATTTACCCACTTTGGTCTCCCAAAGTGCTGGGATTACAGGCGTGAGCCACCGTGCTCAGCCTCAGAGTGTCTTATAGAACCTCAGAATTGCATCTCCTGGCAGCGTGCTTGAAATCTAGAATCTCAAGTCACATCGCAGAACCACTGCATCAGAGTCTACATTGTAACATGATCTTTGGGTGATCTCTGGGCACAGTGCAGATTGAGAGGCTCTGGATACAACTTCAGATACAGTTGTCAGGAAAAACATATCTAAAGAGGTGACATTTTAGCTAAGTACTGAATAATGAGAAAACTGCAGCCATGTAAAGATCTGAGTAAAGAGTGGTCCAAACAATGGGAACAACAAAAGAAAATGTTCAGAGACAGGAATGAACATGGGAAGACCAGTATGGGTGGATCAGAGTGAGAAAGGGACCTGGAACTCTCTACTCTCTGACATATATCAAAAACCCTGTGGCGAGAATTTTTTTTTTTT
>NW_016817751.1:96739-101200 GCF_001698545.2 Rhinopithecus bieti
TAATGAAGCAGAGTTCTCAGGGTCAGGGTGAGCATAATGAAAGTGTTCTGTTGAAAGTTATTCTTTTCTCTGTGTTCTTTCTAGCCCAACATTTTGAATATTCTCACTGTCTTAAAGCCAGAAATGCAAGGGAGGGTGGGAAGAGAAGAAAAAAGAACTGTGTGATTATAAAATCTTTATTATTGGCATATGAAGCAATATAAGTAGCAAATTTTACTTCTACAAAGGGGGCAAATTATATCTTTCTATACATGTGGAAAAGTAGATATTCAGTTAAGATTTATTGGTAATTTACTGTGTAAAGAAATGTACTAAATACTATAAAAGTGACTTCCTATGTTTACTGCCCCAAAATATTCCTACTAATGGGGTCAAGAAGACCTGAGATTACCAACTCCTTTTGCCACATCTTCCCCAATTTTCTCATCCAAACCCAAGTTGGGGCAACTTCAGACTGTAAGCTCCTTGAGGTTTGTCTTATTTGTCAGGGGAGCTTGTACTCGATAAATGAAATTTGCATGAATGAGGCAGAGATGTCTGTACACAGGGGAAGAAAGCTGGTTATAGCTTCTTCACATTTTTCACGTGGACCCAGAGTTGTAAATGGAGGGAAGAAGGATAGCAGAGGAATCTCAAAGCACAAAGCGGGGGTGATGTCTTCACGGGCCCTCAGCAGCAACGGGGCACTGGGTGCCTAGGAAAGGCCATCTGGAGGAGACATCAGGCAGTAGAGGAATTCTCTTTTTTCCACTCATCTGCCCTAGCATTTAAGGTCGGCTAAGAGGCTAGAAGGAACACATCCACGGTTCTGCTTTAGAGGATATGAAAATTGGGCTGGAAGGAACATGGGTCCACAGTTCGAGTTCAGAGGATATAAAAACTGGCTTAAAGAAACTCGGGTAAATTAGACATGAAAACTAGCGGGAAAGGACACGTGCATTGTTTGTTTCCCTACTGAGTCACCTGTTCCCAGCACATAAAGTCGTGGTGTTTGGAGATGGGAGGAACCGAGGGAAAGTCACTTTTTAGATAAGGCTCTAGAGCCTCAGGTCTAGTTTCAATCCACAAATGCGGCCAGCGGCGAGCAGGAGGAGGGAGGAGTGGTCCCGCGGGGGGATTTGGGGGCGGGGCCAGAGCGGGGCTCAGAGGCGTGGCCCAGGCTAGAGGGACGAGCCCAGGCGGAGCGTAGAGGCGTGGTCAGGAGGGAGCAGGGGTGAATGGGGCCGTGGCCCGGGCGAGAGGGGCGTGGCTGTAGCTAAAGGGGTGCGGCCAGGGTGGAGGGCAGAGACTGGCACGGTTTGGGCGGGCGTGACCAGGGCGGTACGTGCGGATGTAGTGGGGCGCGGATCTGCCAGGTGGGGGCGTGGCCTCGGTTGAGGGGCGCGGCCCTAGTATGTGGGGCGTAACAGGGCACGAGGGGACGTAGCTCTGATCGGCTGGCGTGCAGGCTGCGGATCCCCGGAGACTAGCGAGCGGCTAGGTTTGTGATCTGGAGAGACGCTCAGGTAAGGACGGGTGCCCGAGAGGAGTGGGGCGACAAGGGGCAGGCCGATCCAGACAGGGCCGAGATTCTTCCCACGACTCCCTGCCCCACCGGGTTTCGGAGCTAGGAGAGCTGTTGATCCTGCGAGTATTGTCTGGGTCCCAGCAGGGCGCCCCGGAGTACTGGGGCCTAATGGGGTATCGAACTCCCCCACCCCAGCCCTCTTCCTCCACTATGGGAGTTACCAAACGGCTGTCATCCTTTAAGGTTCTTTGCACAGGACGCGATAATAGCTGTTCTAGAGAAAAGGGGGTGGGCGAGGGCAGTTCCTTGGTAGGTAGGGTTGCCAAGGTTGGTTGAATCCAAATAACTCCAGAAAGTCCAGCCTGCTGTGAATAGCTGGAGACGGGAGTAAGGGCAACAAATCTGAGGTTGCGGTTCCAGAAACCGAGGCGCAGTAAACTGGGACTCCCTCAGATCTGCATTGTAGCCGCACTGCCCACTATGCTAGGGGCTGTGGAGAGACACAGCCACCCACCCCCAAGATAGGGGATCAGCATCACAATTGTGCCATGCGGGCAAATCTGAGTCTTCTTCGCTCTGCAGTTCCTTCTGGCCTTTTTGTTTTGTGCTCAGCCCTAAAGCTGAAGGAGAGGAACCTGCAAATACAAACCGTGTTGGTTTTCGTGATTCTTGTGGCATTCAATGTTAAATGCTTCTGCCCTGAGGCTTGTGGCAATTGGTTAATATTGGTGTCAGTGCCCTTCCCTCAGGTGTATTTTCACTGAGAGAGTTTGAGAGACATGGGGAGTTGATATGTACACTTTAGTTTGAAAAGAACTTGTTCTCTCTTAACCAGTGAAAACCGCATTGCTTTCTGCTTCCCATTCTTCCTTTACTGATAATCTGGCCATCACTCTGCTGTTTAAAAGTCTTGCTGGAGTATGGAGACAAGTAGCCCTATTTCTGTGGTGAGAGAAGCTACCCCAGAGCATACCCTTGAATTGTCCCTGCACATCCCTCAGGAGTGGCCACTCTTCTTGGGTATGTTGGAAGTGGAAAACCATAAAGCTTTCTAGGAATAGTTTTTACTCAGGTACTTTTTTTTTTTTTAACCTCAGCACCAGGGTTGGAATTCACTGAAATGCCAAAAGCAGCAAGGGCACCGTTCTCTGTGCCTGTACACACCTGCCCTCTTCTCCCTGGAGCCAGGCAAAAAGCTACAACCACTCACAATTGGAACGCAGTAAAGGTTGAATGAATTGTGAGTGAATGAATGAATATGAATATTTGGGAAATTGGATGGAAAGGGGAAAATGCATTTCATCTCATTGGTGGCACTGGGCAATTATTAGAAACATATTTTGAAACCTTTGGCTACCACACATTGGGATCATGCTCCCAGGGAAGAAGTGGGTGAGAGGGGGAAGCTGAGCTTTCTCAGTCAAGATATTGCAACATAATCTCTAATTTGGGAATTGCAAAAAGGCTTGTTTCCTTTTGAAATCAAGAGGTGATCAAAGGAAGGGTCAATCTGTTGAGAATGAAGGAACTTTTTCCAATGTAATTGTAACCTTTAGTCAGAGTACATTTTTTTTTTCTGTTTTGCCTACATATGAATGGCTTAATCAGGCAGAGTTCAAGCTACTTGTCGTTTAATAAATACAAGATTTATGAATGATTCATTGAGGGCTTTCAGAATCTTTGTTTCCACACATTTCTAAGTCTGGAAAACAGCTAAGGGGCAGGTTAGCAAAATCCGAGGATATACATAAATCTTCAGTGATGGCAAAGAGCATATAACACAGAAAGCTCCCCTGTAGTCCATCGAGCCCAGGGACCCATCTTTATGGACAAACTTAGGTATGGACAGATTCTCCATGAAATACAGTAATGTATGGTATTAGTTGATTGTTACGTGCTGTGTTTGATGGTTAAACATTATTTTTGGTTTCACAAACTTGGGTTTTATGAATGCAGTAAGTTTAAATAACCAACTCTTAATAAACTATAACTTCTAATTTAACAGAGAGGATAGACCTTAGGCCTGAACAAAAATAACCTTATGTGTTGTTATAGGTATTGCAATCTAGTATTAGCTAAATTGAATTTCTGTTTACTTGGATTTTCCTGGAACCTCCTCACCTGGACCTTCCAAGCTCTGTTCCTTCCTTGATTGCCTTTGACTGTTTGTTCTCAGTCTCAGCATCCTTCATGGCTCCTTTTTGTGAGTCTCCCTTGATACACCTGTAACTGCTGGGAGTAGGGGATTCTCTTTCTATCTGTAGCTTCCTGACCGCTCCTGAGCACCAGAGCTCTGTTGCCAACTCTCTCCTAGACCTCTCCTCTCAGCTGTCCCATTGACACCTTAAATCCAATATGATTAGCGGGCTGGGCACCGTGGCTCACGCCTGTACGCTTGTAATCCCAGCACTTCGGGAAGCTGAGGCGGGTGGATCGTTTGAGGCCAGGAGTTCGAGACCAGCCTGGACAACATGGCGAAACCTCATCTCTACCAAAAATACAAAAATTAGCTGGACGTGGTGGTATACCTGTGGTCCCAGCTACTTGGGAGGCTGAGGTGGGAGGATCACTTGAGCGTGGGAGGCAGAGGGTACAGTGAGCCAAGATCATGCCACTGTACTGTAGCGTGGGTGACAGAGACCCCATCTCCTTCTTCTTTTTCTTTTTTTTGAGACGGAGTTTTGCCCTGTCACCTAGCCTGTTGTACAGTGGTGCGATCTCGGCTCACTGCAACCTCTGCCTCCTGGGTTCAAGTGATTCTCCTGCCTCAGCCTCCCGAGTAGATGGGCTTATAGGCTTGCACCACCATGCACGGCTAATTTTTGTATTTTTAGTGGAGATGGGGTTTTGCTATGTTGGCCAGGCTGGTCTGGGACTCCTGCCATCAAGTAATCCACCCTCCTCGGCCTCCTAAAGTGCTGGGATTACAGGTGTGAGCCTCTGCACCTGACCTG
>NW_016817751.1:102502-106001 GCF_001698545.2 Rhinopithecus bieti
GAGTAGCGGGGATTACAGACATGCACCACCACACCTGGCTAACTTTTGTATTTTTAGTAGAGTCGTGATTTCACCATGTTGGCCAGGCTGGTTGCGAACTCCTGACCTCCAGTGATCCTCTTCTCCCACCTGGGCCTCCCAAAGTGCTGGAATTACAGGCATGAGGCACCACACCCTGCCTGAGTGATCTTTTAAAAATGTAAATTACTGTATGTAAATATAAAATGTTACTGCTCTGCTCAGAAACCTCCATTGTCTCCTCTTTTTACTTAGAGCAGTGGTTTTCAACCTGTGGTAATCCTATTCCCCTTCCCCAGGGGACATCTGGCAATGTCTGTAGATATTTTTTTGTTGTAACAACTCTGGTATAGGGTAGAACTGGCATCTATTGGATGTTAGCCAATACTGATGCTGCTAAACACCCTACAATGCACATGACATTCCCCCACAACCAAGAGTCATCTAATCAAAACTGTCAATAGTGCCGAGACTGAGAAACCCTAACTTAGAGAAAGAGAACCCTTGCAGTAGCCCAGAAGTCTTGATCTGTCATCCATTACCTGTGAACCTCATCTCCTACTGCCTTCCTCCTATTTCACTCTACTCCTGCCATATTGACCTCCTTACTATCCCTTGAATATGCCAGGCATACGCCCACTTCAGGATCTTTGCCCAGGCAGTTCCCCACGCCTGAAATGTCCTTCCTTTAGATAGCCATGTAACTAATCCCCTACCTCCTCCAATCCTTTGCTCGAATTTTATCTTCTTAACGAGGCCTCCTGTGAGCAATATATTTAAAAATATAACACCCTCTCTCAAGTGGCACTCCAAATTCATCTTACCCTGCTCCACTTTTTACTGGACATATTCAAATTGTCTCTACAACTGACTTGTGTATTACATTTATTGTTTATTACCTGTATCCCCTACTAAAATGTGAGCTCCACAAGGGTAAGAGCTTTGTTCTCTTCCCCAATGAACCTAGAACCATGTTTCATACTTAATAGATGTTCAATTGATATCTTAATGACAAAAAGAATAAAAGAGTGATGGATTGAATGAAGGATGGTTAAAGGAATCACCTCCTCCCTGACTTTCCTGGCTCTACTTGCTCCCATCCATCCTGTACTCCATTGTCAGAGTCATCAGAAACCATCACTGCTTTATCCTGTACCCATGGAATAATATCCAAAGCCTTCCAGTCTCTTGGAAGTTCATATTCCCCAAATTAATCTCAAATCCTCACCTAGCCCCACCTCCTACTGCATCCCCAGGGCATCTGCTTGGCCAGTGTGTTGACAAATATTAATAGCCGACTTGGAATGATGGGAAGTTCAGAAATACTCTTGGCTTTCTTTCAGAAAACCAGTTTGAGGTTTGCGGGTTTTGTTTTGTTTTGTCTAAAGGAGAAAAAGAAAATCTTCAGAGTCAGGGTCCCCTGCAGTGAGATCAGCACCATTCTGGGGCACAGATAGAGGTTCAGACTTTTGGACCGCTACAAGCAATCTACCACTGAGTGTGGAGGAGAATGACCGAGAGGGTGAAGGTGAGGGTGAAGTCTGGCCCTCTGTCCTAGAGAGTCCTGTCCCCTAGCCCTAGAGAGTCAGTCTGGATGTACAGGAGAAACTTCCTCTAGGCCAGACGTCATTGGCCTCCAGCCTTGGTGTTGTGCAGACAGTGTGATTACAGAATGCAGGGCAGTCCTCAAGGCATGACCATGGCCCTGGCCGTCAGCCCCAGCTTGCCATGCCTCAGTGCTTTCCGGATGGCTCTCTGTGGAGCAGAGTCAAGGGTCATTTCCCAGACTTCTCTGAGTGCCATGCTAATAGGCCTCAGACCCATCCCCCACCCCTAACAACCTCTTGTGCAGGGCCCTGTGCCTTGGCCTGGTGTGTGTTCACTCATCTGTTTGTACAGCTCTCCTGGCTGGCGGCCATGCCCTTGGCCTTGTCTTATCACAACCTTCCCTTTGAAGGCAGAGCCCACACATCCTTTCTGTTGACTTTGCATTGTACTTGCCATCATCCTCCCAAAAATTACTATGTCTCATTCTAACTCGATTGTGAGCAAGAAAGGAGGCCTTTTCCACTTGTTTGCCCATATTCCCCTGACACTGGAATTGTTTATTGAGTAAACCTAAGGTTCTGCCCATTTTGACTCCAATTGTTTTCTTCGGCCTTGGGGCCTAATCATCCCCTTCCACCTCCTCATCATCGGGGAAGGTTCCCCTGTCCATCCCTCTGCCTTTGCCTCCCTGTTAAATTATCTCTCTCCTACGATACATTTTTCAGATGCCACCCTTTCCTGAAACTTAGAGCCCCTGCACCATATATTCTCATTGCACTAAATCAAGGCCGTCATCGTGTCCAGCTTTGATTAAGAAATATTTGCTTATGGCCAGGCACGGTGGTTCACGCCTGTAATCCCAGCACTTTGGGGCGCCAAGGCGGTCAGATCACCCGAGGTCAGGAGTTCGAGACCAGCCTGGCCAACATGGTGAAACCCCGTCTCTACTAAAAATACAGAAATTAGCCGGGCATGGTGGCGGGCGCCTGTATTCCCAGCTACTCTGGAGGCTGAGGCAGGAGAATCAGTTGAAGCTGGGAGGTGGTGGTTGCAGTGAGCTGAGATCACGCCACTGCACTCCAGCCTAGGTGACAGAGCGAGACTCTGTCTCAAGAAAAAGAAAAGAAAAGAAAAGAAATATCTGTTTAATTATGCTAAGTAAAATAAGCCAGTCACAGAAGGACAAATACTGTATGATCACACTTACGTGAGGTACCTAGAATAGGCAAATAAATACACAGAGACATAAAGTAAAAGAGAGATTGCCAGGGGATAAGGGGTAGAGGAGAAGTTCTTCTTTAGTGAGTACATAGTTTATGTTGGGGATGATGAAAAAGTTTTGGGTACAGATGGTGGTGATGGTTGCATAACATTATGAATGTATTTAATGCCACTGAATTTGTACATTTACAGCTGGTTAAAATGATAACTATTATGTATGCTTTATCACAATTTTGGAAAAGGTAACAAAAAAGAAGTCTTTGTTTAAATAGTTTTTCTTTGTAGATTGCAAGCTTGTGGGAATGGGGAAAGAGCATGATCTTTTCATCTTTACACAAGCCCAGTGCTCGACATGAGATAATCGCTCACTATTGCTTCAGTTCAGGACTGGAAATCAATGGAAAGGAAGCACAGTTAACGCGAGGTTTCCCTATATCTTTTAGAAGGTTTTGAAATTTCATTTTAATGTCAAATCAGTTTTATTAGAGGGAATCCTGATTAGTTGCAATTGTTTGTTTGGGGATATTTATTGGCTTTAAAAGAAAACAAAAAATGATATTAAAAGTCATCCAAAATGACTATTTTCTTAGCTTTCTGCATTTATACAATGGGTAGCATTTTAACAAAATCAATTTGAGTAATAATAACTTATATTTATATAACACTTAGCAGCTTTTTCAGAGAGCTTTCATAGCTTGCACCATTTGAAGCC
>NW_016817751.1:109147-112200 GCF_001698545.2 Rhinopithecus bieti
ATAGTGGATACCTTGGAAAGCATCATCTTCTGCGACTTTGACTGTGACCATGTGAAAGGTGGAGAGAGAATTCAGGATTAACTTTGTCTGTTTTCCCATGTTCAAGGACCATTGTGTTACACCAAAAATTGGCAAAGAGTCATAGATTATATTTAAGCTCAGATTTCAAAACTGCCCAGGACTATTTTGGCAGGATGTATCGTGGGTTTTGTTTTGTTTTTGTAAGCAATCTAGATACAGATGTTTGTTTTTAGTCCGACAGCCTGGAGGGAGCTTTAATGTTGGAGTTCTTCGTACATGTAAATACCATGCTGGATAATTAACTGGGATTTCCTGGAGCAATGTTTTTTTTTTTTTTTTTTTTTTATTTTAAGAAACTGTACTGTAAACAGTTTTTTCATTCTTGTGGCTAAAGAGAAGCTTTTCTCTGGACTTCTAATATTTGCCAACCCTGAGGGAAACGCAAAGCATGTGAGTCAGTCCTCAGGACCCTCCCTGCCCTCCACTGAGGGGACCAATGAGTTTGAGGAACAAGAGTGGATAAACCGTTAACTCTCATCCGCCCTCCCTCCCTCCACCTCAGGGTGTGTACTCCTAGTCTGAATATTGTCCTACTTAGAGGTTTTTCCATGATCTTAAGTCTCTGTTGTTTACAGCTTTCCCTCCTCTGCCCTCATCCCTCTAGGTTATTAGGTTCCTGCAACTTAACTGGGAACTGATCAAGATTTCAAGCTAAGATGGTGGTGATGAACAGCCTAAGGGTCATTCTTCAAGCATCTCCAGGCAAATTGCTGTGGAGAAAGTTCCAGATTCCGGGATTCATGCCAACGAGGCCCTGCAGCCTCTACACTTGTACTTACAAAACCCGGAACCGAGCCTGTGAGTACACCACTTCCTTAAAGAGAACAAAAAGGGCTCCAGCCTGAGTGACAGAGCGAAATCTCATCTCTTAGAGAAAAAGAAAAGAGGGAGCAAGTGTGCAAGAGCAAAAATACTTGTCTTTATAATAATCACACATGTTAAATATTTGTAGCTATGCTGTCTTTGGCTTTCCAGTGTAGGATTATATGCCTTATGAACTGTGAGAATAGCTGTTTCTCTACTGATTCATGAAAGTAAATGTAGAATGTTCTTTCTTGACTAATTTTAGCATGTTAAAATGATGTCATGCAGAAACTGGACAAGAGACAGATCCCAGTGTTTAATACTTTGGAACCTGTTGTTTATTATTTCTTGGTAGCAATTGTCTTTTTTTTTTTTTCTTTTAAACAAAGGTTGATCCACAAACCACAAATTATTTCTGGGAACCTTACGTTTCTGGAAGTTGCATGTAAATGTTTGTAAGCAGTTTACTAGCTTCAACGTTCTGGAATATTCTGTCCTGAGTTAGGAATTGCAAAGTTAATTCTAGCTGTTCAGTTTGCAAGTGTGTGCTCTGCTGTAAGGATGGAAGATTGAGTGAGGCAGGAAATAGTCTTCCTCACACCTCTCTCATCTCGTTCCCCTTCTGGAAATACAAGGCATTGTCCATGTCCGGATGTGGCAGGGATTCTCCACTGCGGCGTGATGGACGCTGAGGATGGATCATTGTGTGTTGTGGGAGGTTGTCCTGTGTCCTGGAGGGTCTTTACAGCATTCCTGGCCTCTGCCTACTAGTTGCTAGTAGCACCCTCATGAAGCTATAACAACCAAAACTGTCTGCAGATTGCCAAACATGCTCTGCATGACTGCCCTAGAGAGGGCAGTTGAGAGGATGGGAAAGGAAAATGTGTGTATTTGTGGACAGATAACTTTGAGTTAATGGAGATATGAAATGGCTAAGTATTATCAATAAGGAGGAATTTTTCATGTTTTCCGTTACTTAAAAAACACGGGCACAGAGTTTTCAAATGTTGGGTTGCACTGAGGTCTGGGTTTCTCCATTTTCATGTTTATTTTCTTTGACCCCATATGCACATAATAAAAAGACTGGGTAAGAATGGAATGCTTGTAAATTAGTAATGCTAATCTAGCTACATCCAAGGGCTTGAAACTGCTCCACAAATATATTTTCACTGTAAGTTTATTTTGTTTCCTTCAACATTGACTGTGTTCTTTTTCAAATAAACGGGCCAGAGGCATAATAAATTTCTGGTTGCTAGGTGTGGTTTCCTACAAATATGCCACATCCTACCGAGACTGGCTTATTCTGAACACTGGCACTTTGTGGTCTAGGGTTTATGTTACAAAGTATTAGTAGTTTTGCTGTTTTTTTTTTTTTGACAGTTGAAATTAAACATCCAAATCCGGTATGCTTATGTAGTTAGGATAGTTTGCTGCTTTTAATGCTGACAAAAAAAACAAACAGTAGTGGCTTCGGGAGGGGCAGCTTTACTTAGTGAATTTCCCACAACAGATGACATGTTCTTGTTTCTAAGTTACTAGGAAAACAGGGGACAGTCACCATTTGATTTGTTCCAACCTATTTGCCCCAAGAATAATATTGTGGTCTTTGCTGCTCTAGGCCTTTGAGCAGGTCCTATTTCTATGTTCTGTACCCTCATCTGCTCAATTGTAAAGACAGTTCTCATTGTTTCTGACAGCTCGGTACCCCAACAGAAGGCCAGTATACACTTGTGACCAAGAATGACCCCAGATTCTTGAGAGTTTGAAAAGATAACATGTGTTGATGAAAAAAGCCAAACTCTAAAATATTGGAAGAGGTTCATTCTGAGCCAAATATGAGTGACTGTGGCCCATGACACGGCCTCAGGAGGTCCTGAGAACACATACCCAAGGTGGTTGGGTTACAGCATGGGGAGACAGAAGTGACAGGCAAGACGTATATCAATACCTGTAAGGTATACATTCTGAGGGCGAAACTCTGATTTTTTTTATCTTGCCCAAATTCCTATCTAAGGGCTCTGGGGAGTCATGCCCCACAAATCATAAATTGTTACCAGATGGGTTTTATTTAACCCATATATCGTGATTTACTTTCCAACCTGACTTTGGTGTAACATTACAAGACAAAGAAGAAAATCAAAATATTTTACCCCAAAACATGTTTCTTT
>NW_016817751.1:115261-118489 GCF_001698545.2 Rhinopithecus bieti
TCAAAAAAAAAAAAAAAAGTTATTCTATTATTTCTCTAATTAATTTTGAAGAATACAAATAAAGCCTGGAGAGTAATAAAAAGCTTGTTTTGCAGTGTTTTCACAAAGAATTCTGAAATATAGATTCAGGATGCCCCTAGATTGTCTTTATTAACATGCAAGTAACCTTGAGAAAAGAGCTGATTAAGAGCCACTTAGAATTGCGTTAATGGCCTCAGGGTTATCTTCAGCTGCCTGAGACTGACAAATAGCCCTGGAACTGACCATCAGGAAATGTGAGCTTTAGTCTCCTGTGCTGATAACTGCACAGGGAGGTATCCTATGGCTAATGGACTCGGCATCCAAGTGCCTTTTATAGCCCTGATGATGCTCTAACAAGGCAATTTGTGATTCTGTGATCATCCTCAACCAAGTCATACGGAGGGTCCCAGTGTATAAACCCATCACTGTATTAAGGCCAAGGCCTACACGAGTCGTCTTCAGCAACATGAGGAAGTAGACATCCCTCATAAAAAGGGCAGTACATAGCAGGGGACCAGATAAAAAGTACATGAGGGTATAAGGCAATGCTTTCTGGTAGATAAATAAACCACAAATATGAGCCATATAGGTCATTCTATATTTTCTAATAGACCAGGTACAGTGGCTCATGCCTGTAAGCCCAGGACTTTGGGAGGCCAAGGTGGGAGGATCGCTTGAGGCCAGGAGTTTGAGACCTGCCTGGGCAGCATAGCAACACCCCATCTCTTCAATAAAATAAAATAAAAATATGAGTAATTCTATATTTTGTAATAACTGCATCTTTAAAAGTACAAGTAAACAGGTCAAATTAATTTGACTAATATATTTTATTTAACCCAATATATCCAAAATATTATCACTTTAACATGAAATGAATATAAGAATTATAAATGAAATTTTAATATTTATTTTGTACTGAGCCTTCGAAGTTCCTGGTATTGTACATTTATATAGTACATCTCAATTTAGGCTAGCACACAGGGACAGTGCTACCATATTGGGGAGCTCAGGAACAGAGATAATAGGTGTTGAGGAGTAAGAACAGATGAAAGATGCTTTATTTAGGGTGGGAGTATCAGAGAAGGGGCTTGAACTGACCTTGAAAACCTAGTAGAATTTTAAGGAACAAACGAATAACAGATAGATACGATTAGGTGAACCTAAGAGGTGTTCAGGGCAAACCAGCTTGCCTGGTAGAGAGATGGTGGCTGTGAGGTAATGGGTAGAGAGCCTTGGTATCAATTTGTTTGGTTTTCTGTATCAGTAAAATAAGCATTTAGTACCTCTTCTGTGCCTTGCACCAAGTGAAGCCCTGGAGACTATAGAAAAAGTGGAGGACACAGACCTCATGGGCTTGGAGTTGACACAGACCCTTTGGGCAGATAAAGCAAACACAGATTACGTGAGGAATGGTTGGGTGCTAAATGGTGTGAAAGCAAATTCAGTGTGTGTTCAGAAAAAGCAAAGCTCAGAGTGGTTGGAGAGTATGTCATCAGGGAGATTAGACTTGAACTGGAAAAGATTTCTTTTGGAAATCTGGAAAGATTTCCAGACTTGAACTGGAAAAGATTTCTTAAGGAAAGGAAGGGCTTCTAAGCACAAGCCAAAGTGGGGCTAAAGGCCAGGCGTGGGGGCTCATGCCTGTAATCCTAGCATTTTGGAAGGCCAAGACAGGAAGATAGCTTGAGCCCAGGAGTTCAAGACCAGCCTGGGCAACATAGCGAGAACCTATCTCTATAAAAAATTTTATTTAAAAAGTTTTTAAAAACCAAAGTAGACAGCTGGGTGTGGTGGCTCACACCTGTAATCCCAGCACTTTGGGAGGCCAACGCAGGTGGATCACGAAGTCAGGAGTTCGAGACCAGCCCGGCCAAGATGGTGAAACCCCATCTCTACTAAAAATACCAAAAATTAGGCCGGGTCCAGTGGCTCACGCCTGTAATCCCAGCACTTTGGGAGGCCGAGGCGGGCAGATCACAAGGTCAAGAGATTGAGACGACCATACTGGCTAACATGGTGAAACCCTGTCTCTACTAAAAAATACAAAAATTAGCTGGGCATCATGGTGGGTGCCTGTAGTCCCAGCTACTTAGGAGGCTGAGACAGGAGAATCGCTTGAACCCAGGAGTCGGAGGTTGCAGTGAGCTGAGATTGTGCCACTGCACTCCAGCCTGGCGACAGAGTGAGACTCCATCTCAAAAACAAACAAACAAACAACAATTTTAAAAAAACACAAAAATTAGCCAGGCATGGTGACGGGCGCCTGTAATCCCAGCTACTCAGGAGGCTGAGGCAGGAGAATCGCTTTTACCCGGGAGGCGGAGGTTGCAGTAAACCGAGATCATGCCACTGCACTCTAGCCTGGGTGACAAAGCGAGACTCTGTCTCAAAAAAACAAAACAAACAAACAAAAAACCAAAGTAGACATAAACTTGTGTAGGTAGGCAGTTGTAAGAAGAGTAGCTTGCTAAGGGGAATAACATGACAAGAAAAGTAGCATAGGAACACCAGAGTTTGGGAAGAATGAGGAAAATGAGATTAGATAAGTGAGATGGGTTCTAATAGGAAAACCTGGGCATTGAACTTGGAAGTTACAACTTGATATACTGTCCTTAGCATAGGAGCAATGTGACAAAGGTGGTTATGTAGGAAAATTGCTGAGTGGCAGAACTCAGGAGTAGAGGAGAGTTAGAAGAGGAAATCAACCAAGAGGCTTTGTATGAAGTCTGGGGTTTAGGTTTCTGAACTAGGCTGCTGTGCTGAGCAAGGCGAAGAAGAGATAAACCTGAATGATTCTTAAAGAAAAATAATGAAATAAAGCAAAAAGGAGAAACGAACTGTCTTATTCTGTTTGGGCTGCTATAACAGTAACTCAGACTGAATAATTTATACACAACAGAAATGTGTTGCTCACAATTCCGGAGGCCAGGAAGTCCAAAAAACCAAGGTGCCAGTAGATTCAGTGTCTGATGAGGGTTCTCTCTGCTTCAAAGAATTTGCCTTCTTGCTGCATCCTCACATGGTAGAAGGAGCTCAGGAGCTTTCTCAAGCCTCTTTTATAAGAGTATTCGTCCCGTTCATGAGGGCTCTGGCTTTGTGACATAGTCACCTCCCAAAGGCCTCAGCTCTTAATACCATCACCTTGGGGAAAAGGATTTCAGTGTGTACATTTTGGGTTGTGTGTTTTTTTTTTTTTTTTTTTTTTTT
>NW_016817751.1:121249-125691 GCF_001698545.2 Rhinopithecus bieti
GCAATTGGATACGTTACAGGGCATATGTTTATTTTATTTTTTATTTTGCCTTTAAAAGAGATGTTTATTCATCATGAATATGAATCCAAGTGTTTGGGTGGATATAACAGAACCAAATGTAACAGAAATTTAAGATCATCTTTCCCCTAAGATGAAAATATATGATATTTTACTGGATAAAATTACTAAACATTTTTAGACCCTGAGGTTGTATATTTTATGATGTTGGCCGCTGCATGGTTGCCATGATAGCTTTTCAAATTGTTAATTTATTTCTTTTAAAATGTCCATTTTATTTTACATTCAGGGGTTACATATGCAGATTTGTTACATGGGCATATTGCATGGTGATGAGGTTGGGCTTCTATTGATCCTGTCACCCAGATAGTGAACATAGTACCTAATAGGATGTTTTCCAGAAGGGCATATGTTTAATAAGATACCACAGGGCAACAAAAAAGGAGGAAGATGTGGCTCCTGCCCACAAGGAATTTGCATTCTAATTAGATTATGACAGTATAGCCCAGATTCTGTTTCAGATGTGTCAGTTCATGTGCATTTTCCATTTTAGATTTCTGAAACAGAAACTTCTTGTTCTTTAAAGTTCTTGTTCTTCACAAGTTGTTTTATACTAAGGAAAGAAAAAAAAAATAAAACACAGAACATTGGGTTCAGACCTCTCCAGAGATGAGAGTACTGCATTATATGAAGAAATAGAAAGAAAAGAATATTATGAGTTTGCATGCACCTTTTATCTTTAGACCAGGGTTTCTCAACTTTGGCACTATTGGCTTTTGGATCAGAATGGTTTTCTTCTGGGAGCCCATCCTGTGCATTGTAGGATGTTTAGCAGCATCTCTGGCCTCTAACCACTAGATGTCACTAGCATGCTCTCCCAGTTTTGCCATCCGAAAATGTCTCCAGACATTGCCAAATGTTTTTGGGGGACTGAATTGTTCTCTCTGTTGAAAACCACTGATTTAGGCACTCTCAGGAGAGCTCTTTGTCTGTATTGCTGGAGCACTTTTATAAATAAAACAAAACAAAACACTAAGACACGAAGGTTAAGATACTGACTTACGGTCAGGCGCAGTGGTTCAGGCCTGTAATCCCAGCACTTTGGGAGGCCGAGGTGGGTGGATCACTTGAGACCAGGAGTTCAAGTCCAGCCTGGCCAACATGGCGAAACCCCATCTCTACTAAAAATACACAAAAGTTAGCCGGGTGTGGTGGCATGCGCCTGTAATCCCAGTTACTCAGGAGGCTGAGGCAGGAGAATCGCTTGAACCCAGGAGGTGGAGGTTGCAGTGAGCCAAGATCATGCCACTGCACTCCAGCCTGGGCGACAGAGCAAGACTTCGTCTAAAAAAAAAAAAAAAGAAAAAGAAAAAAGATACTGACTTCCAGCTTTCAGCAATTCCCGAAGGAAGAGGATTATCTGCTCTGTCAGAGTAAACCAGGGGCAGGTTTCTGCTTTTTATGGAAATAGGAGGATGATGCTGCCGCTGACGGGGCATTTGACAGAGTAACAAAACAACTACCTTAGTCTCATCGTTTTTTGTTTTTTTTTTTTTGAGACAGTCTTACTCTGTCACTCAGGCTGGAGTGTAGTGGCACAATCTCGGCTCACTGCAACCTCCATCTCCCGGGTTCAAGCGATTTTCCTGCCTCAGCCTCCCGAGTAGCTGGGACTACAGGCGTGTGCCACCACACCCGGCTAATTTTTTTTGTATTTTTAATAGAGACGGAGTTTCACTGTGTCTTGATCTCCTGACCTTGTAATCTGCCAAAGTGCTGGGATTACAGGCGTGAGCCACTGCGCCCGGCCAGTCTCATCCTTATTCTTAGTGGTAGGGCGAGATGCAGAGGGTCGTTGGTAATGATTTCTCTCATGTTTCTCCTAGTTTTCCTGTTGTTCTTGATCCTACCCATCCATGGTACTTCTAAAGGACAGGCAGCTGGACCACCCCAAACTGATACACATTGGTTCTGCTCATCACACATGGGGTCTCAACAGGCCGATCTGTGTTATCAGCAAGTCTGCTGATACTTATCAGGGACTTGCTACAGAGACCTGGTGCTTGACTCTGGAGGACAATCAGCATCAGCAATGTCTTCAGTGCCTGTGGGGGATGAATTGTATGTGTACACCTTAATAGATAATCTCCACATCCCTGTAACACACTGCAACCTCCAGGGACCTTAGCAATGCCGATATTCTAGTCAGGTTTTGCAGGATGGCTGCCTGGTCCTCAGAGTTTGCTTACATAGGAGGTGAACTCAACTCAGCATGCACAGTTATGTGGGGCAAGCATCTTACAGGATGCAGGCTACGCAAGCCTTGATTTCTACCAGCCAACCAATTAAACACTGACAATACTGATTGAATGTTTCCTTTCCCAAAGTTCTCCCATTTCCTTTTTTGAAAATAAATCTGTTATTGAAGATTGAATTAATTTGTCTTTGTATTTAAAGCCACTTTGGGGAGTTGGGGCTTGGGAAATTCTCAATGAAGAAAAGAAACTCATTTTTGAATACCCTATTTCCACATGGCACTAAACTCCATGCATTATGCTGTGATCACAGCACAGATTGCACTTGGTTTAGGTGAGCTTAGTAGGCAGACTGAGATGTGTTGGTTTTGCAAGATGCCAAAATGCTATTCCTCTGCCAGGTGCTCTCTGACCTATCTTTATCCTCTACTTTTGTCTATCGATTAAACCCCTAAGTGGCTGTATTGGTCGGGGTTCTCCAGAAGCAAAATCAATAAGGTATATAGATAGAGAGATAGATGAGCAGGAATTTATTAGTGGCAATTGCTCACACGATTATAGAGGCTGAGAAGTCCCATGACAGGCCATCTGCAAGCCAGAGACCCTGAGATACTGGTAGTATGGGACAGTCCAAGACAAAGGCCTCAGAACCAGGGAAGCTGATGGTATACCTGTCAGTCTGAGGCCAAATGCCTGAGAACCCAGAGAGGTGCTGGTGTTAGTTCTGGAGTCCAAAGGCTGGGAAGCCTGTACCTGTTACCCAAGGACAGGAGCAGAAGAGTGTATCCAAGATCCAGCAGACAGATGGGCACATTCAGTTTTTCCATGTTTTTGTTCTTTCTGGACCCCCAGCAGTTTGGATGATACCTGCCCACATTGAGGGCGAATCTTTCCCACCTAGTCCACTCAGAATTACATGCTAGTCTCCTCTGTAAACACCCCCAGAGACACACCCCAAAATAATGCTTTACCAGGTTTCTAGGTATTCTTTAATCTAGTCAAGTCAACACCTAAAAGTAACTATCACAGTGGCTAATTCCTAAGGCTTTTAGTTTCCATTAGCCCTGACAGGTTCTCCAGAAGTACAGTAGACAGGCTTTGTTTTCTTTTTTTCTTTTGAGACATGGTTTGGGTCTGTCACCCAGGCTGGAGTGCAGTGGTGCGATCATGGCTCACAACAGCCTTGACCTCCTGGGCTCAAGCAATCCTCCCACTTTAGCCTCCCTGGTAGCTAGGACTACAGGTGTGTACCACCATGCCTGGATAATTTCACTGTGTTTCCTAGGCTGGTCTCGAACTCCTGGCCTCAAGTGATCCACCTGCCTTATCCTCCCAAAGTGCTGGGATTATAGGAGTGAGCCACCGCACTTGGTCCAACAGTCTTGATAATAGCCTGACCTGCTTTCTCCTAGTGCATCCACTCTGGGAGAGCGTGGACCTGGTTCCCGGGGGTGATCGACAATCACCCATCAACATTCGGTGGAGGGACAGTGTTTATGATCCTGGCTTAAAACCGCTCACCATCTCTTATGACCCAGCCACCTGCCTCCACGTCTGGAATAATGGGTACTCTTTCCTCGTGGAATTTGAAGATTCTACAGATAAATCAGGTGAGGGCAAGATCTGGTGGTCTTGTAAGGAGTTAAAGAAACAGTGTCGTGTTAACACGGACACATCAAACTCTCACCATGACAGTGTTGACCTCTTTGTTAGCAATGGCAAGGAACTCATTGATCTTAACTTTTTGAATGTGTGAAAAAAATTCCTTCTAGTTTTATGCATATTTTCTTCAACTAGTATAGGTAGTATTTTAATTAATAAATTTATCTCTCTCTCTCTATGTGTAGATTTATAATTGGTATAGAGCATAGGTGTGAAATGGAAGTTTTGCCAGAAATTTAGTTTGTATGTGTATATTGAATATGTACTAATTTTTTCCTTTGCTTGTTGACTTTACGAGAACTTTTACATTAAACAGTAACACTGTTTAATCAGATTTAACTTAGCAGATTACAATACACTTGAAATGGGGCCAAAAGAATAGTCATGTGTGTATTAGGTTGCAAAGACTAGTCATATATTAGAGAAATGGAAATTATGATCTGGTAATTTTGTTAAATACACAGTATTACCTACTTAGTGTAAAAGAACGCTTTAAAAGAGTTTTTC
>NW_016817753.1:0-745 GCF_001698545.2 Rhinopithecus bieti
AAACAGCTTTTGAACAGAAAGGTGGAACTCTTTGAGAAGAATTCACACATCAGAAAGAAATTTCTCAGAAAGCTTCTTTCTCGTTTTTCTCTGAGGATATTTCCTTTAGCCATATAGTGTTCATAGCTATCCAAAATATCTGTTCTCAGATTCCAAAAAAACAGGACTAGCAAACGGCTCCATGAAATATAGCTGTAACTCAGTGAGTTGAATTCAAACATTACAAAGCAATTTCTCAGAACGCTTCTTTCTACTTTTTATCTGAAGGTAACTCCTTTGTGACCATAACCTTCATTGGTCAAGACATATCCCATTGCAGATTTCAAGAAAACAGTGTTAGCAAACTGATCAATGAAGAGAAAAGTGTAACACTGTGAGGTGCATTTACACGTCACAAAGCAGTTTCTCAGAATGCTTCTTTCATGGTTTTATCTGAGGATATTTGCTTTTTCACCAAAGCCCTCAACGTGCTCCCAAATATCACTTTGCAGATTCCACGAGAACAGTGTTAGTAAACGGATTGATGAATAGGTAGGTGGAACTCTGTGAAATGAATTCACAGATCACAAAGGAGTTTCTCAGAAAGCTTCTTTCTCATTTTTATCTGAGGATATTTCCTTTGGCCGTATAGTCTTCAAAGAGATCTGAAATATGATTTCTTAGATTCCACAAAAACATGACTAGCAAACGGCTCCATAAAATACAGCTGTAACTCATTGAGTTGAATTCACACGTCACAAAGCAC
>NW_016817754.1:0-11774 GCF_001698545.2 Rhinopithecus bieti
GCACTTTATGCACATGTACCCTAGAACTTAAAGTTTAATAAAAATTAAAAAAAAAAAAACCTGCCACTGAATGATTTCTGGGAAAACAATAATATTAAGGCAGAAATTAAGAAATTCTTTGAAACTAATGAGAACAAAGATAAAACATACGAGAATCTCCTGCCCACAGCTAAAGCAGTATTAGGTGGAATGTTTATAGTGCTAAACATTCACATAAAGGAATTAGAAAGATTTCAAATTAACAACCTAACATCACACTTAGAAGAATGAAAAAAACAAGAGCAAACCAACCCCAAACATAGCAGAAGACAAGAAATAATCAAAATCAGAGTTTAACTGAATGAAATTGAGACACGAAAAAACTTACAAAAGATCAATGAATCTAGGAGTGGTTCTTTGAAGGACAAATAAGATTAATAGACATCTAGTTAGATTAATAAGGAAAATAAAAGAGAAGAACCAAACAAATGATCAGAAATGACAAAGAAGATATTGCCATTATCCTCACAGCAGTAGAAAAACTCTCTCAGAAACAATTACAATCATCTTTATGCCCATAAACTTGAAAACCTGGAAGAAATGGATAAACACCTGAAAACAACTTCCCACAATTGACCCAAAAATAAATTGAATACCTGAACAGACCAACAAAGTGTCATAAAATTGAATCCATAATAAGAGGCCTACAAAACAGAAAAATCCCTGGACCAGACGGAGTCACATAAATATACTACCAGTCATAAAATGAATAGCTGGTACCATTACTATGGAAACCATTCAAAAAAAAAAAAAAAAAAAAAAAAAAAACATCTAGGAGGATGGACTCCTCCCTAACTCATTCTGTGAGACAAGCATCATTCTGATACTAACCCTGGCAGAGATACAGCAAATAAGAAAATTTCAGGTCAATATCTTTGGAGAAAATAGATGCCAAAATCCTTAACAAAATACTATCAGGCCAAATTCAGCAGCACATCCAAAAGCTAATCCACCATGATCAAGTAGGGTTTATCTCTGTGATGCAAGGTTGGTTGAACATACACATATCAATAAATGTGATTCATTCCATAAATAGAACTAAAATCAAAAGATCACATGATTATCTGAATAGATGCAGGAAAGGTTTTTAATAAAACTCAACATCACTTCATGTTAAAAACCTTGAGGCACTGAAGGAACATTCATCAAAATAATGAGAGCCATTTATGACAAACACACAGCCAGTATTATACAGAATGGGCCAAAGCTGGTAGCCTTCCCCTTCAGAATCAGAACATGATAGAGATAACTACTTTCACCACTCCTATTCAACATAATAATGGAAGTTCTAACGAAAGCAATCAGGCAAGAGAAAGAAATAAAAGGCATCAAAATAGTAAAAGAGGAAGTCAAAATATTTCTGTTTGCAGACAATGTGATTTTATGCCAAGAAAATCCCATAGCCTCTGCCCAAAAACTCCTAGATCTGATAAACAACTTCAGCAAATTTCAGGTACAAAATCAACATACAAAAATCAGTAGCATTTTTGGCCAGGTGTGGTGGCTCAAGCCTGTAATCCCAGCACTTTGGGAGGCCAAGACAGGTGGATCACGAGGTCAGGAGATCGAGACCATCCTGGCGAACACGGTGAAACCCCATCTCTACTAAAAAATACAAAAAAAAAAAAAAAAAAAATCAGTAGCATTTCTCTACATCAAAAACAATAAAGCTGAGAGCAAAATCAATAATGCAATTCCATTCACAATAGCCATACAGAAATAAAATACCTAGGAGTACAACTAACGAGGGAAGTGAAAGATCTCTACAATGAAAATTACAAAACACCGATGAAAGAAATCAAATATGACATGAACACATGAGAAAACATTTCATGCCCAAGGACAGAAAGAATCAATGTTCTTACAATGACCATACTGCCCAAAACAATTCACAGATTCAATACTATTCTCACCAAACTAAAAGTGACATTCTTCACAGAATTGAAAAAAATTAAAAATTCATATGGAACAAAAAAGAGCCAGAATAGCTAACAAAGCCTAAGCAAAAAGAACAAAGCTGAAGGCATTGCATTACCTGACTTCAAACTATACCAAAATGTTATAGCAACCTAAACAACATGACATTTGTACAAAAACAGATATATAGACCAATGAAACAGAATAGAAAGCCCAGATATAAAGCCACACAGCTACAATCAGCTGATCTTCAATAAAATCAACAAAAACAAGCAATGGGAAAAGGTCTCTCTATTGTATAAATTGTGCCAGGATAGCTGGCTAACCATATGCAGAAGATGGTAATTTCAGCCCTTTCTTACATCATCTACAAAAGGGAACTCAAGATTGACTAAAGACTTAAATGTAAAACCTAAAACTATAAAAACTCCTGCAGAAATTTTAGAAAATATCATTCTGGATGTAGGCTCTGGCAATAATTTCATGACGAAGATGCCAAAAGCAATTGCAACAAAAACAAAACTAGATTAGTGGAACCTAATTAAACTAAAGATCTTCTACACAGCAAAAGAAACTATCCAAACAGTAAACAGAAAACTCACAAAATGGGAGAAAATATTTGCAAACTATGTATCCAACAAAGGCCTAATATCCAGAATCTATAAGGAACTTAAATTAACAGGCAGAAAACAACTCCATTAAATAGTAGGCAAAAGACATAAACAGTCACTTCTCAAAAGAAGACATACATGTGGCCAAGAAGAAGCATATGTAAAAAAGAAATACTCAGCAATACTAATTGTTAGAGAAATGCAAATCAAAACCACAATGAGATACAATCTTGCACTAGTAAGAATGGCTATTACTAAAAAGTCAAAGAATAACAGATGCTGGTGAAGTTACAGAGAAAAGATAATGCTTATAAACTGCTGTTGGGAATGTAAATTAATTCAGCCACTGTATAAAGCAGTTTGGCATTTTCTCAAAGAACTTAAAATAGAACTGCCATTCAACCTAACAATGCCATTATTGGGTACATATCCAAAGGAGTAGAAATTGTTCTACCATGAATACACATGCACGGGTATGTTCATTGTGTCAGTATTCACAATAACAAAGACATAGAATCCACCGAGATGCCTATCAACGGTAGGGTGGATAACAAAAATGCACATATACACCATGAAATAGTAAGAGGGCATTTTAAAAATGATACCATGTCATGCGGCAATAAGAATGGAGCTGGAGTCCATTACCCTAAATAACAGAAAACCAAGTACTGCACGTCCTCATTTACAAGGTGGAGCTAAACATCGAGTGCACACGGACCCAAAGAAGAGAACAATAGACGACAGGGCATAATTCAATGTAGAAGGTGGGTGGAGGGTGAGAATCAAAAAACAACCTGTTGGGTACTGTGCTTATTACCTATGTGATGAAATAACCTGTACACCAACTCTTGCAACACATGATTTTCCTATATATAAGCCTGCACGTGTACCCTTGAAACTAATATAAAAGTTTTTTAAAAAGTAATGTTATTTTTTAAATTTACTTTTGTATAGTTCATTGCTAGTTAGTATATGGAAAACGACATACTGGATTTTGTACAGTTGCCTTTTTTATCCTGAACATTACGGAATTCATTTATTATTTATTTTGTATTTTATTTTTTTTATTTTTTTTCTGTATTATACTTTAAGTTCTAGGGGTACATGTGCGATAACGTGCAGGTTTGTTACATAGCCTGATTACTTGTGCCACGTTGGATGTGTTGCACCCATCAACTCGTCAGCAGCCATCAATTCATCATGTTACATCAGGCTATAACTGCCCGAATGCCATCCCTCCCCTCCCCCCTCCCCATGATAGGGCCCCGATGTGTTGATGTTCCCCTTTCCCGAGGTCCAAGTGATCTCAGTTGTTCGTTCCCACTATGAGTGAGAACATGCGGTGTTCGTTTCTGTTCTTGTGATAGTTTGCCTAAAGAATGAATGGGGTTTCCTCTCTCCGCGCTCATTCCTCCATGTCGCGCGCGCCCTACAATAGGACGCAAACTCATCCTTTTTATGGTCTGCATAAATATTCCATGGTGTTATATGTGGCCACATTTTCTTAATCCAGTCTGTCACAGATGGACATTTGGGTTGATTCCAAGTCTTTGCGGTTGGCGTATTGTGGAATAGTGGCGCAATAAACATACGTGCTGGCATGGTGTTCTTATAGCAGCATGATTCTTATATCCTTTGGTATGAGTACCCAGGGTAGTGGGATGCTGGCGTCATATTGCCTACATCGTAGTTCTAGATCCTGAGAATGGCCACGTTCCAAAGGTGAACTAGGTTACTAATCCCACCAACAGTGTAAAGTGTTCCTATTTCTCCACATCCTCTCCAGCACTTGTTCTTCCTGCGAATGATTGCCATCTAACTGGGTGAGGGATGGTATTTCATTGTGGTTGTTGATTTGCGATTTCTCTGGATGGCAGGTGATGATGAGCATTTTGTTCATGTGGGTCTGTTGGGCTGTGAATGAATGTCTTCTTTTTGAAAAGTCGTGTTTCATATCCTTTTGGCCCACTTTTTGTGGGGTTGGTTTGTTTTTTTCTTGTTATTGTTTGAGTTCTTTGTATATTCTGGTATATTAAGGCCCCTGTGTCAGTATGAGTAGGATTTGCAAAAATTTTCTCCGCATTGCTGTGGCGTTGCCTGTCTCACTCTGAGGTAGTTTCTTTTGCTGGGTGCAGAAGCCTCTTTAGTTTAGTTAGACCCATTTGTCAATTTTGCGCTTTTGGCTGCCGTTGCTTTTGGTGTTGTTAGACATGATAGTCCTTGGCCCAGTGCCCTATGTCCTGAATGGCTACTACCTAGGTTTGTTCTAGGGGTGTTTTTATGGGTATTAGGTCCTGAGACGATCCTAAGTCATAAGAACAAAGCTGGGAGGCATCACTGCCTAGCGCTGACTTCAAACGTGATGAGTACAGCAGGCTACAGGTACGCAGAACAGCATGGTACTTGGTACCAAATATCAGTAGATATAGACCAATGGATATCAGAACAGGAGTCCTCAGAAATAATTACCACACTTCTACAGCATCTGTATCGTGTTGACAAACTCTGGAGAGAAACATATGAAATGAGGGGAAAGGGTTCTCTATGGTAATAATGGTGCGGTGGGAAAATTGGCTGCCATAATAGAAAGCGTGAAACTGGATCCTTTCCCTTACTCCGTTATACGAAAATTAATTCAAAGATGGATTAGAGACTCATTTATTATTTCTAACGCATTTTTTTTTTCTGGATTTGTAGGGTATTTTATATATAAAGTCATGTTATCTGCAAACAGAGATGATTTTACTTCTTCCTTATTTAGGTGCATTTTGTGTTTTTTCTTTTACCTCGATCTGAATAGAAATCTTAGTACTATGTCAAATATAAGTGGATACCGTAGGCCTTTATTCTCGCTGGTGATCATAGAGGAAAAGCTTTTAACTTTTAGCTGTTAGTACGATTTTTTGTTGACTCATGACATATAATCTTTATTGTGATCAAGTTTGTTCCTTTTATACTTAATTTATTGACTTTTATCACAGAAGGACATTGAATTTTGCTACTTTTTTTTTGCATCTATTGAAATGATCATATTGTTTTTCATTCTTTTAACATGGTGTATTGCATTTATAGATATGTGCGTGCGTGTGCGTGCGTGTGTGTGCACGTGCGTGCGTGTGAGTGTTGAACCGTCCTTGCATCCGTGGGATAAATCCCATTTGATCATGGTAAATGATCTCTTTCTTTTTTTTTTTTTTTTTTTTTTTTTGAGATGGAGTCTTACTCTGTCACCTAGGCTGGAGTGCAATGGTCCATTCTTGGCTCACTTCAACCTCCGCCTCCCGGGTTCAAGCGATTCTCTGTCCTCAGCCTCTGGAGTAGCTGACGATACAGGCGCCCGCCACCATGCCTGGCTAATTTTTGTATTTTCAGTAGAGACGGTGTTTCAACATGTTGGCCAGGCTGGTCTCGAACTGCTGACCTCGTGATCCATTTGCCTCAGCCTCCCGTAGTGCTGGGATTACAGGCATGAGCCACTGCATCCGGCCAGTAAATGATCTCTTAGAAGTGCTGTTGAATTTGATTTCCTAGAATTTTGTGAAGATTTTGGCATCTATGTTTATAAAAAGCATTGGCCTGAAAATTTCTTTTCTTGTAGTCTTCTTGTTTGGATTTGATATCAGGGTAATGCTGGCCTCCTAAAATCAACTTGGAAGTATCTTCTTCTATTTGACTTTTGAAAGAGTTTGAGAAAATTGGTATTATCTGGTTTTTAAATGTTTGGTAAAATTCAATGGTAGAGCTGTCAAGCCCTGACATACATGTTACTACCTATTCAGTCTTCTTACTCATAATCAGTCTGTTCAGACTTTCTTTTTCTTCATGACTCATTCTTGATAGGTTGTATATGCTTAGGAATTTATCCATTTCTTCTAGTAATTTTTTTCATATAATTGCTCATAATCATCTTTTATGATCGTTTGTATCTGTGGTATCAGTTGTAATGATTCCTCTTCCTGTTTTCATTTGACTCTTCCGTTTTCTTAGACTAGCTACAATTAATTATATTTTGAAAAAAAAAACTCAGTTTTTTTTTTTCTAATGTATTTTAGGGTCTATTTCATTTATTTCTGCTCTGGTATTTATTATCTTTTTTCCTTCTACCAACTTTGGGTTTAGTTTGGTCTTCTTTTCCTAGTCTTTTAAAGTATAAAGTTAGGTTGGTTGTTTGAGATCTTTCTGCCCTTTTAATGTGGGCGTTTATTGCTGCTTAGGGCTGCTTTTGCTGTATCCCCTAAGTTTTTGTATCCTTTGCTTCCATTTTCCTTAATTAAAAATATTTTTTTGAATTTCCCTTTTAGCTTCTCCTGTTACCCATAAGTTGATCAGGAGTGTGTTATTTAAATTGCCCATGTCTGTGAATTTTCCAGTTTGACTTCTGTTATTGACTTATAGTTTCATACTATTGTAGTGGAAAATATATTTGATATAACTTCAATCTTATTGAATTTGTTGACCTGTTTTGCGGTCAACCTGGCGGCAACCTGGGTCTTAAGATACTTCTGCTGATTTTCAGTGGATCTATATTAATACTGCTTGAGAGTGATAAAAATGCATACTTGAAATTACCTAAATTGTGTAACAAAGCCAAGAAAGATTTATAAAGTGAAAAATAAATATCAATTATTTTCTTTAAACTGCAATTTCTACACATTAACAGAATACAGGGAGAAAACAGAAGGATTCTAAGTTTATGAGATGCGACAGTAAGTCAAAAAATAAAGATTGTACAGGAAAGTATAGTACCAAAGCACTGTCTCGCTGACTTTAAGCAGTTCCTGAAGAAAATTGAGACCATTAAAAGATCTTTTTGGAGAACTAGATAATCGTTAATAGAAAAGAAAGCTTACTCTTTCCTATGGGATTCCCCAAAGAAAAGTGAGATAGGCTTCATAGCAGGTAAATTTTATTTTAAATACCCTTAAAACTGCAAATTCTAGATTTAGTTAAATACATAGTTAAATAAAATTTTGGAGCACTTATTGGAAATGACATATTTCTTCTGCCTTTGAGCCTCCACTAGATTGTGGCTAGGCCCGTGAGGACACACACGCAAACCCCTAATTCACAAAATAAAATTTACATGCTTTCTCATGTGGTTCAGAAATGGTTCCGATAGGATAATAGAAGATTTAAAAGTATATTAAAACCAACTGCTTTTGAAACAGAAAATGTTTCCTTGTCCCCTTTGCAGGGTGTGCAATGGGGTGTGATGCGCTTTTTCAGTGCTCCTCTGCTCAAACCTCTAGGGGGAGCTCGCAGATGGCTAAGTTGTGGGGCTCCGACGACAAGGCAGTGTCTAGGGGTGAATGTGTTACAGTATGCCCTTTCAGTTTAGCCTTCCATAGGTGGCTTGTGTTAACTCAAGTAGACCACCTGCCTTATCGCAAGAACAGAGGGCTTTCTGTATCCTGCGGTTTCTTGCCTTGGTGTACTGGAAGAATTGGATCATATGTGGGCTTAGAGAATGAGTGCAAAGTTTTATTGAGCGGAAGTAGCTCTTCAGCAGATGCGGGAGCCAGAAGGGAGATGGAGTGGGAAGGTGGTTTTTCCCCTGGAGTTGGGCCACTCAGCCGTAGGGGCTCTCCTCCAACTATCCTGTCCAAACTCCACATTGTTCCACCTGTTGACGGCCTGCTGGCATGCCGATATCTGCTGGTGAGCTCTTATGCCAGTGGGTTCCTCTCTGCTTACGTGCCTACATGCTAAAGTATTGGGGTTTTTATAGTCACATGATGGAGGAATGGTGAGCCAGGATGGTCTTGGAAAATGCAATATTTGTGAAGGAAAACAGAAATGCCTGTCTTCACCTAGGTTCCTGGGCACAAGCATGGGGGTGGAGCCCTAGCCAGGAACCACACCCTTCCCTTGCCTGTACTTCCTGCCTCGCTTCAATATCACTTTGAAATAACACTATTAAAAATATGAACCTCAAAATTCCCGAGTAAATTGGGCTTACAAAGTTATTGAAATACTAAAATATAAGTGAAAACTTTCATTTTGTTGTTTTGCCTTAGTCTTAAATCATCAGCTCATACTCTATATTTTGGGGAAGGGCTTCCTAATGACTTTACAGGGGCTCACTGTTGTGTTAGGAATGAGTTAGAATAATGCCAGTATATTATTCTCCTCAATGTTTGAGAAAGCCAAGTGGGACTCAACACTGGCCAGCCCTGAGCTTCTGTCTCTGTTTATTCCAGTACTCCTCTATTGAAGAGGAGGCAAGGAGATCAATTAGATTGCAGTATAGTCCAGTAAGTTACACAAATATTTTCAGTTTTGATGGGCATCGTGTGTGAAAATATTAGAAAGCACTTTTAAGAAATGCCTTGTAAAAATGTTTACAAAATGTACTCTGTAGAGTCCTATGACTTGCTCTTTGATGATGGAATTCTGTGGCCAAATAATTTTGGACATGATCACCTTTTCTTCCTGTTGAAAATTAATAATGAAAATCAGCATATTAAAAGTTAAGACGTCTTACAGTAAGAGAACATTTTTAATTTTACTTAACCCAGTGTTTTCCAAATGCATTGGACCATGGGAAATTTTATTTCTTTCTTTCTCATTTTGTAGTGAAACTAATGTTTTGTAAAGAGATAATAATAATAATACCTACCTCATAGTGTTATTTTAAGAATTAAAATTATGCATAGAGAGTTCTTAGCATAGAGTCTCACATATAGTAAATACAAAATATATGTTATCCATTATCCAAATACACAATATATGTTATCCATAGTTGTTATTATAATCAGCCAAGAGTTAGGGCAATCAGTTTCAGTGACTATTAAACAAGACAAATATGAAATTAAGAGAGGTTAACAAAGACATTAGGAGTGGCAATAAAGAGAAGAGATCTAGAAATATTGAGATGAGTGAATCATTGGAATTTTGTAGCAAATTGGTTGTAGAATGTGCAGTGGAAATAATAGATAAGAGTAATCTCAATTTTTTTGCTTCAGTGATTAAGTGAATGATGGTGTAATTCCTATGAGAAAAGTAACGTGATGTGTCAATTCAGATCCCGATAAATAAGATTTAGAGAAGGAGTATGAATTATAAGATTTATTTGAGAAAATGCCTGTGAAGGATAGAAGAAAAAGATATGAGGAGTAGGCAAGAAGATCAATTAGATTGCAGGACAGCCTGACACCAATGAAAACAAAAAAAGAATTTGATTAGAATTTCCGCAGACTGCAATGCATCTTTGAAGAAAGCTTCATCTAAAATAATAAAATGTGCCAAAATAAACATTGCCTATTAAAAGTGTCCCACTTTAGGCAGAAATTACCCAGATTTAGTATTTCTCCTATGTCCAGTCATTGGCCCAGAACAGCCCAGGGAGAGCATGAACTCAGTGTAAGTACTGAGATGGAACTAAAAGATGTAGTACTTGAAAACCGCAGATTTTTTCTTGAAGAAAAATTATGGCTACCACACATAGGGTACTAGAGAAAATCTGAAGGCAAAGGTGAGAAGTAATATGATGAATTCAGTTTTCAGACATCAAAATTAAAGTGTGAACTGCCTTACAGACAGTAGAATATGCAGGTCTGGCACTGAGGAGAGAAATCAGGCCTAGAGATAAAGATTTGAGACTCTTCAGTGAAAAGATGATAGAAAAAGCAATAGGATGGTTAAGGTTTCATAAAACAAAAGTGTAGATTTATATGAGATAATGTGCTAGCTTTAAAGGTATGTTCAATATGTATTTAATCCAATCCATTTAAGAAGGGAAGACTAATTTCTGTCCCCTTGAGTGTAGGTAAGATTTAATGAGGTTCTTACTTACTAAGTACTTAAGACTTAATGACTTAATTTTTTATTACTATTAATATTGAAATAGAATTTACATACCACATAATTTATATTTTAATGAATACAATTTAGTGATTTTGGTATATTCATAAAACTGTGCAACCATCACCACTATATAATTGCAAAATATTTTCGTCACCCCAAAAAGGAACACATTCCTTACTAATTATTCCACCAACTTCCTTTGCTCAGCCCTTGATAACTACTAATTTACTGTGTCTCTCCATATTTGACTACAGTAGATATTTCATATAAATGGCACCATACAATATGTGTGTTGTTGTGTTTGTCTTCTTTCACTTAGCATATTTCCAAGTTTTGTCCACACTGAAGCATGTATTAATACTTTATTCATTTTATGGCTGAAAATATCCCATTGTATTAGTATACACACTTTCTATAGCCAATCATCAGTTAATAAACTTTTAGGATTTTCCCACTGTTTTAATATTATTATGTAGTTACAAATATTTTGTGTATAGAAATATACTTTTAATTATTTTCATATATACCTAAGAATTTGGTTGATTTGTCAAAGGGTAATTTTATGTGTAATTTTTTGAGGAACTTTCAAACTGACTTTCAAAGGACCTACACAACTTAGTTCTGGTGAATGTACAACAAAAGCTCAGTATAACTCAGCAAACACAGTACAAAACTGCACAGTTCAGAAGTCAAGCTGGCCAACCAGCAATGGTACAACTGAGAGAGCATGCTAGTCAACAAACAGTAGCTCAAAGACTATTGTCACCAACAAGTAGCAGAGACAGTTCATAAGCCAAAGGAAGAGAGGTATAATTCTGGGGGACATGACCAGTGCCTCTACATCCTGCTTATAGCATTAATTTGTTATGGATATATTACAAAAACAGAAGATTACAGTCCCACACCAAAAATTTAGCTTAGCTGTTAATATTGATGATGCCACAAACATACTAATCAGCTAAGAAAAGGCTTATGACACACATATTGAGTTTCTTGGATAGCAGTGCAAACATTTTAAGTATGTCCAAAGTCACTTGAGAGAACACAGGAAGGAAAGTTGTTTGAGAGTTTTTATGGTATTAGAAAGTGAATCTGTGGTGAAGGTTCTCATGTGTGGATAAAGTTTGCATGCTTTCAACTTTATGCCAACACCAAAAAGGGAGCAACTAGGCATTCTTATTAGCTTTCCTAGATACAGGGTAGAAAAAGTAGACATGCGGCTGAAAAGCTGTCAGAAGCCAAACATCAAAGTATGCTGAGTTTATTACACTCAAATGTGTGTATGGATTGGATGTGTGGATTTTTTAGGATTTTCTATATACAATATAAAGTCAAGTGATGTCAACAAGATGGCAGAACAATAGGTCTCAGCCCTCATCTACCCATAGAAGCAATAATAAA
>NW_016817754.1:14102-22130 GCF_001698545.2 Rhinopithecus bieti
ATCCATAATGGGATTGTCAGAAGAAGAAGATAAAAAGAGACAGAAAGCTTATTTTAAAAAAATAATGGTCAAAAATTCCAAAATCTAAAGAAGGAAATTATTCTTCATTTTCATGAGGCCTAAAGACCTGAAATAGAAAGAAGCAAAATAATTATATAACAAGGCACTTTATAATCAAATTGTTGTCAAAAGCCAAAGATAAAAAATTTGGAAGCAGCCAAAAAAAAAAACTGACTGAAGAAAAAAGGGGCTCCCCAAAGACTAGCAACAGATTTATCAGCAAAAATCTTGCTACCTATAAGAAAGTAGGATGATACATGCCAAAACTTGAAACAAAAACTTGGCACCTCAAAATACTGTATCTGGCAAAATTGTCCTGTAAAAATGAAGGAAAGATAAAACCTGACACCTAAAAATACCATATCTGGCAAAATTGTGATTTAAAAATGAAAGAAAGATGAAGACTTTCCCAGACAACAAAAACCTGAGAAAGTTCATCAACACTAGACCTGCTTTCTAAGAAATATTAAAGGGAAGTCTTTCAGTTGAAAGAAAAAAATGCCAAATAACAACATGAAAGCATGTAAAAGTAGAGATCTCCCTGTTAAAGGTAAATTTATAAATAAAAGAGAATATTCTAATACTGTAATGATGATGCACAAATCGCTTTTAAGTTTAGTATAAAGTTGAAATTCAAAAATATTGGGCATAATTTTAACTACAAGAATTGTTGACATATTCACAAAAAATGCACAAATTGTGACAAAAATAACATAAAATATGGGGAGGAAAAGAAGTAAGAGTGTAAAATTTGTGTAGGAGAGTAAAGTTAATGTGTTAGCTGCTTGAGATACACTATTATAACTATAAACTGTTTTAAGTAATTCTCATGGTAATTAGAAGAAAATAAGCTACTCAATAGAAAAGAAAATAATCAAAGAGCATCACTACAAAAAAATTAATGACACAAAAAAGACATCAAGAAAAGAAAAAAGAAACGAAAGAACTATAGAACAGACAAAAGTAATGAACACAATGGAAATAGGATGTTTTCCTATTAGTAGTTACTTTAAACATAAATTGATTGAACTTTCTAACCCAAATACATAGAATAGCTAAATGGAAAAAATAAAATAAAACCTAATTATATTCTGTCTACAAGAGACTCACTTCACCTTTAAGGACACATGTAGATTGAAAATGAAGGTATAGAAAAGACATTCCATATATATAGCAAGCAAAAGAAAGCATGCATGCCCATACTTACATTAGACAAAATAGGCTTTATGTAAAAGCTGTCATAAGAGAAAACAAGGACATTATAAAATGATAAAATATCAATTAGGAAGGCATAAATATATAGGCACCCAATATCAAAGCACAAAAATACATAAAGCAAATAACAGAAATTAAGGACAAAATAGAGAGCCATACAATAGCAGCAAAATACTTCAATATCCTGCTTTTAATAATAGGTAAACCATCCTGACAGAAAATCAACAAGAAAAGAGTGCACTTGAAAAACACTGTAAATCCAATGGGTCTATATATCTACATGGAGAAAATTCCACTCAAGGGCAACAAAATTCACATCGCTCTCAAATACATAGAACATTTTTCCAGGACAGACCACATCTTAGGGCACAAAGCAAATATTTGCAAATTTAAGAATATTTAAATAATACCAAGTTCCTTTCCAACCACAGTGGAAGGAGACCAGAAATCAATAACAGAAGGATAATTGGAAAATGTACAAAAATGTAGAAATTAAACAGCACACATCTAAAGAACACATAGGTCAAAGGAGAAATAAAAATGGAAATCATTAAATATTTTGAGAGGAATAAAAATTAAAACACAAAATGCCAAATGTAGCTAAAGCAGTACTGAGCGAAGTTTATAGCAATAAAAATCAACATTTTAAAAGAAAAAAAATCTCAAGTAAACAACCCAATATTACATGTCAATGAACTACAAAAGGAAGAAAAACTAAGTCCAAAGTGAGAAGGAATTAGTAATGATTACAGCAGAAATAATGTTAAAAGAGAACAGAAATAAGTATAGAATATAATTTTCAGATTTAAGTAATAAATCTGGTGACCTAACAATAAAAGAGAAAAAAAAATCATCAACTAAACCAATAATTATTTTCAAAAAATTTAAGCAAAACAGAAAAAACTTTAGTGACACTAAAAAAAAGAGAAGACACAAATAAAATCGTAAAGAGCAAACATTACAACCGATATCACAGAAATACAAAAGATTATAAAAGACCACTGTGAATAATTATACATCAACAAATTAGATAACTTAGCAAAAATGGATACATTTTCAGAAACATATTAATTACTGGATCATGAAGATATTGAAAATCTGAATGGACCAATAATGAGTAAATAGACTGAAACAGTAATCAAAAACCTCACAGTAAAGGAAAGCCCAGGATGAATTGTCTTCACTGACTTCACTGTTGAATTCTAACAAGTATTTCAAGAAATAGCGTCACTAGGAGGCACGCGAGGTTTCAAGATGGTGGTGGCTGAGGTTTTGACCGAGAGGCCAAGTTGAAGGCCCTTAAGAAATGAAAGAGGCCAGAAATCGCACCTTCCCCGCTTCTCGCAGTCCTGGGAGCACAGCAGAAGTGTTTTTCTTAAATTTTTTTTAAAAAAAGAATGAGTAAACCATACAAACTGTCACCATGGAAGGGAGATCTACATTATCCACCAAGAGTGGAAACTTTTATGAACCCCACAGACCAAGCCCGAAAGGAAGCTCGGAAGGGAGAATTGAAGAACAGCAAAAAAAAAAAAAGGGCATGATGTTTCCAGCTGCAGTTTTAAGGATGAAGGATCCCAAACAGATTATCTGAGACATGGAGAAACTGGATGAAATGGAGTTTAACCCAGTGTAACAGCCACAATTAAATGAGAAAGTACTAAAAGACAAGCGTAAAAAACTGCGTGAAACATTTGATATTCTACGACTCTATGAAAAAAAGAATCCAGATATTTACAAAGAACTAGGAAAGCTAGAAGTAGAATATAAACAAAAGAGGGTTCGACTTAGCCAATATTTTGATGCCATCAAGAATGCTCTGCATGTGGGAATGGAGAGTATTCCTTTGTCAGATATGCCGTATGTTCCTTTCAACATTTTGATACAGGACATTCCACTTCCTGGTGCCCAGCCACCCTCCATCCTTAAGAAAACTCAGCCTAATGGACCTCCAACTCGGGCATTTTCTATCCTTGCTTTTCTTGGACATGGTGTTCCACGTTTGCCCCACAGCAGAAAACCTCTTTGCCCTCTCTCTGGCCCACCTCCTCCTGAAGTCGTGCAGATGTACGGCCGTGAAGTGGGTTTCGCCCTAGATCTTCTCCCTCGTAGGCGAGATGAAGACATGTTATATAGTCCTGCACTTGCCCAGAGAGGTCATGATGATGATGTTTCTAGCACCAGTGAAGATGATGGCTATCCTGAGGACAAGAATCAAGATAAGCATGATGAAAGTATTGATGACAGTGACACCGACAGATCAGATGGAAAAAGTGACGGGGATGCATTTGTGCACCGTGATGGTGGTGAGAGAGACAACAATGAAGAAAAGAAGTCAGGTTCTAGTGTACAGTTTGCAAATATGCATGGAAAATCAAGGAAGAAAAAGAAGAACATGAAGGAACTGACTCCTCTTCAAGCTATGATGCTTCGCATGGCAGGTCAAGAAATCCCAGAGGAGGGATGGGAAGTAGAGGAATTTTCAGAGGACGATGATGATGATTCTGATGACTCTGAAGCAGAAAAGCAATCACAAAAACAGAATAAAGAGGAATCTCATGCTGATGGCACATCCACTGCTTCTTCATAGCAGCAGCCTCCCCTGCAGTGTGCTCCTCCTTCTCAGGTACAAGCACCTCCCCTGCCAGGACAACCACCTCTTGGACCACTACCTGCTCTACCATTACGGCCTCCTGGTCCACCTCCAGGAGCTCCTCCATTCCTGAGACCATCTGAAATGCCAGGACTCCAAGGGCCGTTACCCCAACTTTTACCTCCAGGACCACCATGAGGCTTGACCCCCTGTCCCTGTCCCAGGTCCAACTCCAGGTATGCCTCCTGGTCCCCCTCCTTGGGGACACCCACCAAGAGTACCTCCAGGTATTCCCCCACCTCGTCCCGGCATGATGCGCCCAGCTTTGGTGCCTCCCCTTGGACCTGCCCCCCTGGGTTTTTCCCACCAGCTCCCTAGCCGAACCCTGGGGTTTTTTTAAGTGCCCCACCCAACTTGATTCAACAACCCAAAGCGGATGATGTGAGTGGAGCCACGATTGAAAAGAAAGCCACAGCAACCATCAGTACCAAGTCACAGATCAATAATACCAAGGCAGAGATTACTCTATTTCTGCCCACTGCACTGAGAGTTCATTGGGAGAATAACGGGGCTACTGCTGCTCCCCAAAGAAAGTCAGAGGATGATTCTGCTGTGTCTCTTGCCAAAGCAGCACCCACATCTGGTCCTGCTGTTCCTGTCTCAGTACAAGCTAAGGATGATGTCTATAAGGTTTTCATGAAAGAGATGGAAGGGCTACTGTGACAGCTTTTGATGCCAGAACAGGCTTCTGTTCACAACAGTGGCCAATGGAGAAAGAAAGAGGCTTGTATTAAACTGAGATGAGAGAGCTGCTTCCATTGTCAGGGTATTTTCTAATTTCAGTTCAAGAAATAGAATATCCTAAATTTTAGCCTTGTCAGAATTTACTAGCCACATGAAAGATGGCATTTCATCAGAATAATCAGATTATTGAAGCAGTGGCGGGGCCCCTAACATCCATTCCACTTCACCAACCATTGCTGATCCATTTCTTGCCCTGCTCCATTATTTGGAAATTTGTGTCAGGGAGATCTAATTGCTATTGTTGTTTTTGACTCTCTTCGTGTGCTGTGGGCCTAGAGTAGAGTTCTGAAAACTAGTTTATTTCATCTTGCCTTTTTATTTTGAGTTATTTTTAATATTTTGCCTATAATATTTGTAATATTTTACTTGTAATGAAATGGATCACAATGTCATTCCTAATACAAGGAGGATATGTGGGAAGAAAAATATTTCTTTGTTAATAAATTATTCCGCCATTGACTAAATTATTTGAGTAAATTCATGGAAAATAAATTAAATGTCTTACACCAAGATAAAAAAAAAAAAGAAAGAAATTGCATCACTACTTTCCCAAACTGTTTCAAAATTCAAAGAAGAGAAAACATCTCCAAACTCGTTTTATGAGGCGAGCATTACCCTAACATCAAAGCCAGACAAAGACACTATGAGAAAAGAAAATTACAGATCAACATTCCTTATAAATATAGATGCAACAATTCTCAAAAAAATACTGGAAAACTAAATTCTATATGACATTAAAAAGATCCTACACCATGATCAAAGAGACTTATCCCTGAGATGCAAGGATGATTCAACATATATAAATCAATTGATGTGATATATCACATCAACATAATGAAGAACAAATATCATATGATCACCTCAATAGAAATGAAAATAGCATTTAACAAAATTTAACATTATTTAATAATAAAAGTACCCAACAAAACAGGTGTACAAGGAATGAACCTTAATATAATGCAAGGTGTTTATGAAAAGATAATAGTTAACATCACATCACATTTGACCTCTGTTATTGAAAAGCAAGTGAGGATGCCCACTCTCACTACTTCTCTCCAACATAGCACTGAAAGCACTAGCCAGAGTAATTAGATAAGAAAAAATAAATAAAAGAAATGTAAATAACAAAGGAAGAAGTAAAATTATGTCTGTTTGTAGATGAAATGATCCTAATTTGTAGAAACCCCAAAAATTCCAAAAGTATTATTAGAACAAATAAAAGAATTAAATAAAATTGCAGGATACAAAGTCAACATAAAAATAAGCTACATTTATGTACAATAACAATGAACTATCCTAAAAGGAAATTAAGAAATCAAATCAATTTACAATAGCATAAAAATGTAAAAATAATACTTATGAGTAAAGTCAACCAAGTTGCTAAAAGACTGATACACTGAAAACTACCGAACTTTGATGAAAGGAATTAAGGAGCACAAATAAATCAAAAGACATTTAATGTTAATGAATTAGAAGAATTAATATTGCTAAACTGCACATACTACCAAAAGTGATGTACAGATTCAATGCTATCCCTATCAAAATTCCAGTGGCAGTTTTATGCAGTACTAGAAACACCCTAAAATTCATGTGAAACCACAAAATATTCAGAATATACAAAGCGATATTGAAAAAAAAATAAAGATGGAAACATCAGACTTTCTGATTTCAAAGTATATTATAAAGTTACAATAATTAAAATAGTATGTTATTAACATAAAGACCAACATAGCTATCAATGGAAAAGAATAGAGAGCACAGAAATATATCCCCAAAAATGCAGTCAACTGGTCTTCAACAAGAGTACCGAATACATACAATGGGGAATGATGGTCTCCTTAAAAAAAAAAAAAAAAAGTGGTGCTGGGATAACTGGATATCCACATGCAGAAGAATGAAATTAGATTATTTTCTTTTATAACTTTTATTTTAGGATCAGGAATCCACGTGCAGGTTTGCTTTATAAGTAAACTGCACAACATGGTGATTTTCTGTACAGGCTATATTGTCACCCAGGTAGTAAGCATACCAAACAACAGGTATTATGTTGATCCTCTCCCTCCTCCCAAACTTCACCCTCAAGTAGGCCCCAGTGTCTGTTGTTCCCCTCTTTGTGTCCACATGTTCTCATTGTTTAGCATTCTCTTATAAGTGAGAACAACATTATTTGGTTTTCTGTTCCTGTGTTACTTTGCACAGGATAATCACCTCCAGCATCATCTATGTTGCTGAAAAAAAAAAAAAAAAAAAGGCCACAGACACACATAATTTTGTTTTTTCATATGGATGTGTAATATTACATGGTATATATGTGCCACATTTTCTTTATCCTGTCTACCATTGCTGGGCATTTAGGTGGATTCTATGTCTTTGCTATTGTGAATAGTGCTGCAATGAAAATACACATGTGTATGTCTTTATGATACAATGATTTATATTATTTTGATATATACACAATAATTAGATTGTTGAGTAGAATGACCATTCTATTTCAGATTCTTTGAGAAATCACCACACTGCTTTTAAAAATGACTGAATTAATTTATCTTCTTGCCAATAGTGTATAAGCATATCCTTTTCTCCACAACCTCGCCAGCATCTGTTGTTCTTTGACATTTTAATAATAAGCATTGTGACTGGTGTGAGCTGGTACCTCATTGTAGTTTGGATTTGGATTTCTCTAATGATTAGCGATATTGAGTTTTTTTTCATATGCTTCTTGGTTGCGTGTATGTCTTTTGAGAAATGTCTGTGGATGTACTTTGCCCGTTTTTTCATGAGATTGTTTTTGCTTGTAAATTTGTTTAAGTTTCTTATAGACGCTAGATATTAGACCTTCGTCAGATGCGTAGTTTGCAAAGATTTTCTCCCATTATTTCAGTTGTTTGTTCATTCTGTTAATAGTTTGTTTTGTTGTGCAGAAACTCTTTAGTTTAATTAGATCCCATTTGTCTATTGTTTGTTTCTGTTGCAATTGCTTTTGGTGCCTTTGCAATGAAATCTTTGTCAGGTCCTATGTCCAGAATGGCATTGCACAAGTTGTCTTCCAGATTGTTCACAGTTTTAGGTTTTAAATTTGTCTTTAGTCCATCTTGGGTTGACATTTTTATTTGGTGTGAGAAAGGAGTATAGTTTCAATCTTCTGCATATGGCTAGTCAGTTATCCCAGCACCATTTATTGAATAGGGAGTCTTTTCACCCATTGTTTGTTTTTTGGCAGCTTTGTCAAAGATCACATGGTTGTAGGTATGTAACCTTGTTTCCAGGATCTCTATTCTGTTCCATTGTTCTGGGTGTCTGTTTTTGTACCAGTACCATTCTGGAGGTTTTGTTGTTGTTATTGTTGTGGGTTTGGG
>NW_016817755.1:0-572 GCF_001698545.2 Rhinopithecus bieti
TTCAGACACTGAGTTAAAGAAGGAAGTGGTTTATTCAGCCGGGAGCATCGGCAAGACTCCCGTCTCAAGGGCCGAGCTCCCTGAGTGAGCAATTCCTGTCCCTTTTAAGGGCTCACAACTCTAAGGGGTCTGCATGAGAGGGTCATGATGGATTGAGCAAGAAGGGGGTACGTGACTGGGGGTTGCATGCACTGGTAATCAGATCAGAAGAGAACAGGACAGGAATTTTACAATATTTTCCATACAATGTCTGGAATCTATAGATAACATAACCGGTTAGGTCAGGGGTTGATCTTTAACTGCCAGGCCCAGGGCACAGCGCCAGGCTGTCTGCCTGTGGATTTCATTTCTGCCTTTTAGTTTTTACTTCTTCTTTCTTTGGAGGCAGAAATTGGGCATAAGACAATATGAGGGGTAGTCTCCTCCCTTAAGTTTATAAGCAAATCCAAATGTGTTTTTCTGTTGTTTTATCTTGCTAAGATTTTAAGTTTTACAAAATAATGTGTTTGTGAGAATGGCAACTGACGATTTGTGTGTGTGTGTGTGTGTGTGTAAATCTTATCTTTCCCCAT
>NW_016817756.1:0-3819 GCF_001698545.2 Rhinopithecus bieti
AAAAAACCTAGGTGGTATTAAAATATATATATATATATGTACACATACACACTTAATTACTACCATAACCACACATCAGCATACATACAAAATGACTGTTCACATCCTTTATTAGTTTCCTAATGCCATAAAATTACCATAAACAAATTACCATAAACTTAGTGGCTTAAAACAACAGAAATGTATTGTCTTACAGTTCTGGAGGTCAGAAATTCAAAATGGGTCTTAGCGGGCTAAAATAGAAATGTAGGCATGGCTACATTCCATAAGAGTCTGTTTTCCTGCCTTTTTCAGCTTCTAGAGCTCATGACTATTCTTTGGCTCATGGCCTCCTTCCACCTTCAGAGTCAGCATTGGCATTCTCACATCTCATCATTGACACGGATTCTTCTGCTTCCCCTTCACACACTTAAAAGACCATGTAATTAGGCCTCCTCAGGTGATCCAGAATAATCTATTTTCAGATCATCTGAGTAACAACCCTAATTTTTATCTGCAACTTGAATTATCTCTCACCATGTAACATATTAACAAATCCCACATAGATTAGGACATGTACATCTTTGGATATCTTTGGTAGACCATTATTCTGCCAACCATATGTATGAATAATTTTTTCTTTACTTTTCTTCAGGAACTCCATGGACCATCATCCACCTCTGAAATGATATGCAAACTATTCACATATATGCATGATTCTAGAGAAAGAGTCTATAACTTTCAATAAATTTTCAAAGTTTAAGAATCACTGAGCTGGGTGCAGTGGCACTTGCCTACAGCCCCAGCTACTCGGAAGGTAGAACAGGATGATCACTTGAGTCCAGGAGTTCGAAGCCAGCCTGGGCAATATAGACAGACCCTGTCTCTTAAAAAAACAAAAATCGGACTAGCTCATAGAACACCAATGTTCCTTAGAAGAATAGTTTCGCAGTGTCAACAATGCAAAATTTTAGATTGGCTTTTTGATGTGTATATTTTTAACTATAATCATAAAACCTTGATATGGATTGAAAGTTTTTTTCTTGTATTTTCCTCTGTGTGTTTTATAGACTGTGTATAGAGAGAGAGAGAGAGAAAGAAAACTTACCCATGTACAAGAGCAAGCAAATTATATGGATGTTCTTGGAACTCTTTTAATATTGTAACTTTTGTAAATTTGAAATTATTTCCAAAAAAAAGATGTATTTTTTAAATTAAGTCCATCTCAGAGAAACAAGACCAACAGGAAAATAAAAGGAACCCGAAAACCCTGCTAAGCAAACTTTTTAATACATTCAATAGTATATACTGTTTTCAAGTTACTGTTCAAATGTTTTCTTCAAGAGTCTGCATTCTTTCTTGAAAGATGAACAGACCTATAGCTTTCACAGTTTTATCTAAATAAGTTAATATGTTGAAGCCAACATTGCATCAGTTGTAGCTTACTCATTACAAACAGCAGGAGGAAAAAAAAGCATAGAAATTACAAGACCTCTGTTCTTCACACTACCCATATTTACCATCTATTTGCTGGTGACTGCATTTCAGTTTCCAAGAGCAAAACCCCAGATTTTAAATTATGACTTCAGTTCTACTCCTATGACAAGTAAAGAGGGGTATGCAGAGACACTAACTGTGAGTGGAAAGGGGTAGGGGAGGGATGATTAACTCTTGACTGTATTGAAGAAAGCAAGCTGACACTTCTGCCCTAATTGCGCACCTAAGTAATTGAGTTCTTTCTTCTTATAAAGTACATTACTTTTAGGGTATTAAAGTTCCAGGCAGGAATTCTTACTAGTTTTTAACCCACGAATTTAATGATCTGAAGTAAAAGCACTTTTTCCATTTTTTCTTTGAAATGTAACTCAGGAATTTGCACCCCCTTGTGGTCAAACATAAATTTCTTCGTTTTCAAAAGACCATTTTTTACAGTTGGGCTCTCTGTTCAGGCACAGGAACTACTGTATGTTAGTTGGTTTTGTTTTCTCCCATTTTGGCAAATCAAGAAGCTTTCATGAAAGAATTTTTCTTACATAAGACTTTAAACACAATTGGACTTAAATCTTCTAAAAATGACTTCCATATAAACTTCAGTCTCTGCAAAATAGAGATAATTGCACCCACTTCATGAGTTACATGAGGATTCAGTGGGAAAATGCATGTACCTGTTTAGCCCAGTGCCTGACACATATTAGGTCTTCAATAAATGTTATCATTTATCATCATCACTTTAGAATTATCTTAACAGATTATATCTAGAAGGGGACTAAGATAAAAAATTCTACAGTGAGGAAACCAGATTGTGTTACTTATTTGTAAGTTCTATTACAATTTTACACATGTCTCCCAAATATGCCACTTATCCAGACCCCCCCAGCTGATTGTCCCCACAGGTATATTTTTAAAATATAAACAATATGTAGTTATCCCTGGATGCTAGAAATTTGGATGATTTTTACTTTATGTATTTTAGATGGGCCTGGGTTTTTTAACTTTAACAATCAGAAAAAGCAATAAATCTATTCCATTTCCATGTTATTATTATTATGAGATGGTAAAATAAAGTAACATCCTTATTCGCCTAACAGGGATCATTTTCATATTTGGGAAAATCATTTGTCAGTCTGATTTATCATTTTAATGAGCTCTTGAAAAAGAATGGTAACCCCGACCGGTGTGGTGGCTCACGCCTGTAATCCCAGCACTTTGGGAGGCAGAGGCGGACAGACAGGTCAGGAGTTAGAGGCCAGTCTGGCCAATATGGTGAAACCCCGTCTCTACTAAAAATACAAAAATTAGCTGGGCGTGGTGGCGCGCACCTGTAATCCCAGCTACGTGGGATGCTGAGGCAGGAGAACTGCTTCAACGCGGGAGGCAGAGGTTGCAGTGAGCCAAGATCGCGCCACTGTACTCCAGCCTCGGCAACAGAGTGAGGCGCCCTCTCAGAAAGAAAAAAAAAAAAATGCTGACCCCTAATGGCACTAACTGTAGTATGATTTTTAAAACAACCATTAAAGAAGCCAGTTTAAAAGATCAATGACTGACTGACAATAACATTTACTAATATTGCAAGCACTGTTGAAATTCCTTTAATATTAGCTCATTTACATCCTTACAACAATCCAATGAGGTATTAATAGTACTTGTTTTACAAAAGGTCCAACAGATAATTTACCCAACAAGGCCACACAGCTAGTAAGTTGTGGAGCTGGGATTCAAAACCAGGCAGTTCGGTTCCAGAGTCAAGCCCACTTAAGTAGTGCACAAAAGTACCAGAGATTAAGTAGTGTATTTATACTACTCTGCCATGTTACTTCTTGATCTCAAATTGCTAAAATCCATTTCTTTTCCAATACACTTCAATAATGCAAACCATGCTACTCTTCTCCCACTTCCTTATTAGTACTGCAGGCACTTTAATATCTACTGTCTTATTTAACATTCACAATGAAAGTTTTAAAATATTTACAACTTTATTATCGTTAATTGTCCTATCAGAGCGCCCATTTTTTTGAAAGTAGACAGGTTTGCCTAGATAGGGTGCTTCTACTTACCAGTTCTAAGACTTTGGGGCAGATTTCTTAATCTGAGCCTCAGGTGTCCTCATCTGTAAAGCGAAGATAATACCTACTTCATAAGGTTGTTGTGAGCAATAAACACGATTAATCCGTAAATCATTTATTTAGTACAGTGCACAGCACACAGTCAATACGTGGTAGCTGTCAGTTTACCAATGCGTTGCACAACAGAAACTCGTCTTTGCTGGATTCAGTTCTCTTGTCTTTGCTGGATTCAGTTCACTTATCACGCCATTAAAAAAAAAAAAAAAAAAAAAAAAAA
>NW_016817756.1:5076-8697 GCF_001698545.2 Rhinopithecus bieti
CAGCCGCCGCCCAGCGGATCTGTCAGCAAGACCCCCCGCCCGGGACCGGAGCCGGGGACGGCGCACCGCGGGGTCTCTGCAGGCGGCCGCTCCTTGACAGGAGGACTGGACGCGCGCCCCTCCCCCATTTCCGAACGGGGCCGCCTTTTCTCGCCTTTTTCCCGACCCGGTGATGGCCGTCATCTCGTGACAAGAAACTTAAGGTCGACAGAAAACTCAGGACCCGGAGTCATGGGTCCCTCCGGTGGGTCGTGGCAACAGTCCCCCCCGCCACCGCCCGGCACCCATCTATCTATATTGTCTTTTGACGCTGAAGGGTGAGGTGCCCCAGGAATGAGAGTTTCCCAAGCCCTGGCTGCCCTCCCCCGGCGCGCCGGGTCCCCGTGAGGTCTCTGGGCAGGTAGGACTGGCCGCGGCTCGCGCTTCCAAGATGGGGCAGGGGCAGGCTTTTGAGGTTGTAGCGGGCTCTTAGGAAAGATGCTGGACTTTAGCTTCTTTCTGGGGATTTTTGTCATTTGCTCTCGCAGCGCTGTCCTTTCTCAAGGGGGAGGGGTGTTCACGGGTGAGATGAAAGATGGGGCTTCGAGCTAGCGATTTCCTTCTCCTGGCTATTTCCTCCGAGTCGCACTTTTCTTAGAAGACTTTTTTCTTCCCCGGTGTTTGAAACATTTCGCAAGGAAAAAAGCAATCTGTTTAACTATTGATGTTTTCCTCCCCCAAAAGTCTTTACCCGGACAACTTCATGGTAATTTTGCGATCCCCACCTTTTCTTGACGCTGCGGAGGAGGGACGAGAGTTGTTATTTGTCTTTCCCTTCGGTGATTTTTTTCCCCCCTTAGCTGGTGGTTTCTATCAATTCCTACTCCACAGCTCTTGAGTAATGTGAGCCAGTGACGGCATTAACTTTAGGTAATACTTTTATGGCCTTTGTAAAAATCCCGCGTTAAGGATGTATTAGATCTTGAGTTCTTTTCCGCGCTGGAGGCACCACCAGATTAACCCTTTGCCGGTGTATTGCGTGTCGGGCGCACGGCTCTGGGTTGCAAATATTCCGGAGATGCTTTTTGCAGCAGCTATTCTGTTCAGTTGTTCGCAAAGAGGAATAACGCTTCCTGGGAACTGCAGTGACACCCTTCTTTAGGACTGCCTGCCTACAGTTTTTCCCCCTGGAATTGATATAACGATTGATTTATTTTTTATATTCTATGAAGACTAGGGGACCCGCCCTCGCTTAGAATGTTTCCCGGAGGAGAATAGAAGAGTGCAGTGTGATGTTTTTCAAATTGTGTCTAACGGAGCTCCCTAAACTCTGGACTTGTTACCCCCTGATTGGCTGGAAGGAAGCGGGCCTTGGGGGGTTTGAATGTTGAACGCTAGTTTATAATTCTCGACTTTACGAAAAATTATACTTTTAGCCAGAGAACCACGGAAATAGCTACGAAACGTTAGGACGAGAGTTTAGAAAAAAAGTTGGTTTTTAATAGTTTTTTTCTCTCAGAAAGGATTTTCGTGTAGTTCTCAAATGTATATTAAAAGTAAAACTGAAGAGGCTGTTTTCGCAAAATTATGTTTCTGCTGGTTGAAATTACAAGACATTTATATATTTGTCATTGTTCTTTATTGGTTAAAAACTGAGTGAAAAATTTAGTTTTTTTCCTTTGATAGGACTTTTTCACCTTGAACTACATATATTTGTTGGATGCAGATTACCGGACAGTTGTTTCTTTTATTTTGATGCAAAGAAACTTTAATTTTCTTAATGTTCACGAATGATCTTTGTAACATTTTCCATAAAAATTGAACATCTTGTTTAAAAAAACTTTTCGCATCTAGTGAAAATAGACATTTTGCTAATTCAGTAACTGCAGTGAACTAAAACTTTAATTTACAAGACATTCATGTTAATTTAGACAACAGGTAAGCACAGGTGCGTATATATTATTTCGTTCCTTTGATAAATCCATTATGAAGAAATATATTGTATACAACAGTGTCAGTGTGCTGTTTTTTATGTGGTTGATTTTCAGTTGATTTTTGTTCGATGTTGCCTGAGACAGCCGTCAATATATTTCCATTACCGAGCTTGTCATTCCATTTAATTGCATCTTGATAAAAGGCAGGTGTGGTTTTCAAAGAAAAGCAGTAAACGCACTGATAAACAGCTGTAGATGCTTTAAGAAACAATTGTTTTAATTTAATAGAAGTTTATATTCTTTTATGAATAGTAGTTAAAATTTTGAAGCTTATAGTGTGTATGTTCGCATTAAGTCAAATATGCATTGTTAAAAAATATTCAAATAAAAAATCTTATGGCTTTTATAAATCTCTGTAGGGCTGTAAATATAATTTATATTAGTAAGTGGAATAGCTGAGTTTATAATTCATACCATTTTGTACTGCCCTCATAACAAGAATTGTGATAACAGACCCCTTTTCATTACCTTTGTTCAGAGCTATTTATTTTGGGTCATCTTATGAAAATTTCATAAAAAGTGCTAATTATCTTCTCTGTAAAATTTGATTTAATGAAATTATAGGAGATCTCATTTCTATTTTAAACGTAATTATACCTAAAGTACCAGAACTCCTGGGTTTTGCTTTTTACTGATGGTTTTTGTTTTGAGTTTTGTATTTTCATTCAAATTATGTGAGTTTTGGGGAGAGTTGGGGGCAAGCTTTAAATTCCACCAGGCTGGTTAAGTATAACCATACATTTTTAGCACTTTGGTTTATGAGATTTTTTTGTTTGTTTGGGGTAATGGGTAAAGAATTGTTTGTTTAATAAGCCATTTTTAAAAGAAGTGAGTGATTCCTTTATTTAAAATACATCACTTCAAACTTGAGAATACACTAGCGCCTAAATAAAATCCACAGCATTCAAAATATTTTCACTTTTATGTGATGCTATATAAAAGGAAGATTTTGGTTTTAGATTTGTGGGCATATAGATATAAGGTACAACAGATGTGTATTTTTTAATGTTTACGTGCACTTATCCATATTTCTCTGTAGAAATTGACAGCTGTAATTTGTATTATAAGGACTAGTAAAGTCATTTATTACCATAGGAAAGCAACTGCGGGGTGTGGTGTTGCTATGATAGGTCACCTCTTTTTAAAGCTATGTTTACATATTGTGGGGGAAAGGGGACTAGAGAGGGTAAGGTATCAGTCTTCCTGGTAGCATTGATTTTCATTTGTTTACCTCCACACTATTTTTAAAAATTCAAATAAAAGTGCAATTTCAGACTTTTAAAAAAATGCTGTTAACCTTAGTTGTACATTTACAAAATGTAGCCTCGAGTGTTTGTATGTAATGCTGCATATTTTTTCTAATCAGATTAATATGTTTTAATGTTTTGCATGAACTACAGCTAAGGATAAAAATTTTGAAGTAGCTTTCATAATCTGAATTCCTAGTTTCATCATGCTTTATGGAGTTTGTTTTTTTGTTTTGTGGAGACTTGTATATATTTTTGTTTGTTTGTTTATTGGTAGGTAGTAACTATTAAGAATGTCACAGAATACTTAAAGCCAGAAATATGGGTCAGTTGATTTGGTTTACAAAATGAAAAAAAATTCCTAGAGACTGTATTAGATAATTCTTATATATGACACATTA
>NW_016817757.1:0-2798 GCF_001698545.2 Rhinopithecus bieti
GCGTCTGCTCAGGCCTCTGCCGCTTCCCCTGTTGGTTTCTTAGCTGAGCCCTGCCCCCAGAGGTGGAGTCCACAGAGACAGGCAGGTTTCCCTGAGCTGCCGCGAGCTCCACCCAGTTCGAGCTTCCCAGCGGCTTTGTTTACCCACTTCAGCCTCAGGAATGGCGAGCGCCCCTCCCCCAGTCTCCCTGCTGCCTCGCAGCTAGATCGCCTCAGTCTGCTGTGTTAACAATGAGGTAGGCTCCGTGGGCGTGGGACCCTCCCGGCCAGGTGAGGGATATACTCTTCTGGTGTGCCTGTTTGCCCAAAGCGCGGTGTTGGGCTGGGAGTTATCCAATTTCCAGGTGTTGTGTGTCTCAATTCCCCTGGCCAGGAAAAGGGATTCCCTTCCCCCTTGCTCTTTCCAGGTGAGGTGATGCCTCGCCCTGCTTCAGCTCTCGCTGGTCAGGCTGCAGCAGCTGACCAGCACCGATTGTCCGGCACTCCCTAGTGAGATGACCCCAGTACCTCAGTTGAAAATGCAGAAATCACCGGTCTTCTGTGTCGCTCGCGCTGGGAGTTGGAGACTGGAGCTGTTCCTATTCGGCCATCTTGCTCCGCCCCTTCTAAATCTTTCTTTTGATTCAGCAGGTTGAAAACACTCTTTTTGTAGAATTTGCAAAGAAACATTTGGGAGCAAATTGAGGCCTATGGTGAAAAACTGAATATCCCCAGATAGAAACAACAAAGAAGCTGTCTGAGAAACTGCTTTGTGATGTGTGGATACATCACACAGATTTAAATATTTCTTTTGACACATCATGTTATAAACCCTCTTTTTGGAGAATCTGCAAAGGGATGTTCGGAGCCCATGGAGGCCTAAGGGGAAAAACTGAATGTTCCCAGATAAAAACTAGAAAGAAGCTCTATGTGAAACAGCTCTGTTATCTGTGGATTCATGTCACAGAGATAAACGTCTCTTTTGATTCAGTACTTTGGAAAGATTCTTTTGGAGAATCTGCCAAGAGTCTTTTGGGGAAAATAGAGGCCTATGGGGAAAAAAACAAATATCCCCAGATAAAACCATGAAAATCTATGCATAAAACTGATTTATGATGTGTGGATTCATCTCAGGGAGTTAAACCTTTGTCTTGATTCAGCAGATTTGGAAAACTCTTTTGTAGAATCTGCAAAGGGGCATTTGGGAACCCATAGAGGCCTATGATAAAAAAAAAAAAAAGCAAACAAACAAACAAGCAAAACTGGATATTCACTGATAAAACTAGAAAGAAGCTATCTGTGAAACTGTTTTGTGATGTGTGGATTCATCTCACAGAATTAGACTTTTTTTTTATTCAGCAGGTTGGAAGCACTCTTTTTGTAGAATCTGTGAGGAAATATTTTGGAGCAAACTGAGGTCTAAAGGGGAAAAACTAAATATTTCCAGATAAAAACTGCCAAGAAGCTATCTGTGAAACTCCTCTGTGATGTGTGGATTCATTGCAAAGAATTGACACTTTCTGTAGATTCACCAGATTATAAACACTCTTTTGGAGAATCTATGAAGGGACATTTCAGAGCCCAAGAATGCCTATGAGGAAAAGCTGAATGTTCCTAGATAAAAACAAGAAAGAAGTGATATCTGAAACTGCTTTGTTATAAGTGGATTCGTCTCACAGTTAATCATTTTATTTGATTCAGCACTTTGGAAACACGCTTTTTGGAGAACCTGTGTAGTAACTTTGGGAGCAAATTGGGGCCTATGGGGAAAACCTGAATATCCCCAGATAAAAACTAGAAAAAAGGATATGTGTGAAACTGATTTGTGGGTGTGGATTCAGCTCAGAGAGTTAAACTGTTGTGTTTATTCAGCAGGTTGGAAGCACTCTTTTTGGAAAATCTGTAAAGGGACATTTTGGATCCCATTGAGACCTATGGTAGAAAACTGAATATTCACATATGAAAACTAGAAAGAAACTATCTGTGAAACTGCTTTGTGATGTGTGTGTTCATCTCAGAGATTTAAACATTAACTTGATTTAGCAGGTTCAATACACTCTTTTTGTAGAATCTCTGAAGGGAAATTTGAGAGCCCATTGAGGCCTATTAGCCAAAACAGAATATCCCCAGGTGAAAAACTAGAAAGAAGCTATCAGTGAAACTGTTCTGTGATATGTGGATTCATGTCACAGATTTAAACCTGCCTTTTGATTCAGCAAGTTGGAAACACTCTTTTTCGAGAATCTGTGAGTGAACATTTTGGAGACCATTGAGGCCTATGGGGAAACATGGAATATCCCCAGAAAAATACTAGAAAGAAACTACATGTGAAACTGCCTTGTGGTGTGTGGATGAATCTCACAGAGTTAAAACTTTCTTTTGATTCAGTAGGTTGGAAACACTCTAATTGGAGAATCTACAAAATTATATTTGGGACCCCATTGAGGCTTATGGGTAAAAACCAAATATCGCAAGATAAAAACTAGAGAGAAGCTATCTATGAAACTGGTTTGTGATGTGTGGATTCATCTCATAGAGTTAAGCTTTTTTTTATGCAACAGGTTAGAAAACCCTCTTTTGTAGAATCTGATAAGGGACATTTTGGAGTCCTTTGAGACCTATAAGTAAAAACTGAATATCTCCAGATAAAAACTAGAATGAAGCTGTATATGAAACTGCTTTGTAGTGTGTGAATTCATCTTGCTGAGTAAATTTTTTTTTCCAGCTGGTTGAAAACATTCTTTTTGGAGAATCTGTTAAGGTACATTTGGGAGTCCATTGAGGACTGTAGGGAAAAATCGAATATCCCCACATGAAAAC
>NW_016817758.1:0-1496 GCF_001698545.2 Rhinopithecus bieti
GATTTAGCCATTTTATAAAACTGTTTTTGTCTATTCTGCTAATGCACATTTGAGAGCTCTTTGAGGTCAATGGTAAAAAGGCTCATATCCCAGAATATAAACTAGAAGGAAGTTTTCTGAGAAACTGCTTTGTGATGTGTGCATTCATCTCACAGAGTTAAAACTTTCTTTTCATTCAGCAGTTTGTAAACACTGTTTTTGTAGAATCTGCAAAGGGATATTTGGGAGAGCATTGAGGCCAAAGGTGAAAAATTTAACATAAAACTAGAAAGAAGCTTTCTGAGAAACCCATTCCTGATGTGTACATTCATTTCAGAGAGATAAACATTCCTTTGGATCAGCAGGTTGGAAACACTGTTATTTTCCATACTGCAAAGAGACATTTGGGAGCTCTTCGAGGCCAATGGCGAAAAAGTAAATGTCTCTGTATGAAAACTAGAAGGAAGCTATCGGAGACATCACATTGTGATGTGTGCATTCATTTCACAGAATTAAACCTTTCTTTTCATTCAGCAGTTTGCAAAATCTGTTTTTCTGGACTCTGCAAAGGGATCATTGGGAGCACATAGAGGTCTATGGTGAAAAAGGAAATATGTTCATAAAAACTAAAAGGAAGCTTTCGGAGAAATTGCTTTGTGATGTGTGAATTCATCTCAGAGAGTTAAACATTTCTTTGGATTCAGCAGTTTTTATATACTGTTTTAGTCCATTCTGTGAACGGACATTTGTGAGCTCTTTGAGGCCATTGACAAAAAAGCAAATATCACAGGATACAAACTAGAAGGAAGCTATCTGAGAAACCACTTTGTGATGTGTGCATTTATCTAAAAGAATTTTAACTTTCTTTTCATTCAGCAGTTTGGAAACACAGTTTTTGTATAATCTTCAAAGTGATATTTGGGAGCACATTGAGGCATTTGGTGAAAAAGAAAATACCTTCATATAAAACTAGGAAGAAGCTTTCAGAGAAACCACTTTGTAAAACGTGCATTCACCTCACAGAGTTAAACACTTCTTCGATTCAGCAGTTTGGAAACACTGCTTTAGTCCATTTGCAGAATATCCATTTGCAGAAAGAACAAAAACAGTGTTTCTAAACTTGTGAATCCAAAGAAAGGTCTAACTCAGTGAGATGAATGCACACATCACAAAGCAGGTTTTAGGAACGTTTCTTTCTAATTTTATCTGAAGATAATTTATTTTTCACCATAGGCCTCAATGCACTCTAAATTATCCCTTCACAGATTCTACAAAAACAGTGTTTCCAAACTGTTGAATGAAAAGAAAAGTTTAACTCTGCAAGATTAAAGCCCACATCAAAAAACCATTTCTCAGATAGCTTTCTTCCACATTTTATCCTGGGATATTGGCTTCTTCAACATTGACCTCAATGAGCTCCCAAATGTACATTTTCAGATTCTACAATAACAATGTTTCCAACTGCTGAATGAAAAGAAAGGTTTAACTCCTGGAGATGAATGCACATATCAAAAATT
>NW_016817759.1:0-1074 GCF_001698545.2 Rhinopithecus bieti
AATTGACCACATAATTGGAAGTAAAACACTCCTCAGCAAATGCATCAGAATGGAAATCATAACAAACTGCCTCTCAGACCACAATGCAATCAAATTAGAACTTAGGATTAAGAAACTCACTCCAAACCACAGAACTACATGGAAACAGAACAATGTACTCCTGAATGACTACTGGGTAAATAACAGAACTAAGGCAGAAATCAGGAAGTTCTTTGAAACCAGTGAGAACAAAGACATAACATACTAGAATCTCTGGGACACAGTTAAAGCAGTGTTAAGAGGGGAATTTATAGAACAAAGAGACAATGTACCAGAATCTATGGGACACAGCTAAAGCAGTGTTAAGAGGAAGATGTATAGCACTAAATGCCCACATCAGAAAACTGGAAAGATCTCAAATCGACACCCTAAAATCACAATTAAAAGACCTAGAGAAGCAAAAGCAAACAAATTCAAAAGCTAGCAGAAGACAAGAAATAACTAAGATAAGAGCAGAACTGAAGGAGATAGAGACACGAAAACCTTTCAAAAAAAAAAAAAAAAAAAATCAAAGAATCCAGGAACTGGCTCTTTGAAAAGATTAGCAAAATAGATGGACCACTAGCTAGATTAATAGAGAAGACTCAAATAGATACAATAAAAAATGATAAAGGAGATATCACTACTGATCCCACAGAAATATAAACTACCATCAGGGAATACTATAAACACCTTTACGCATATAAACTAGAAAATCCAGAAAAAAATGAATAAATTCCTGGACACATATGCCCTCCCAAGAAGTCAAATCAATGATTAGACCAATAACCAGGTAGAAGTTGAATCCCTGATTAGACCAATAACAAGTTCTGAAATTGAGACAGTAATTAATAGCCTACCAACCAAGAAAAGCCCGGAACCAGACAGATTCACAGCCAAATTCTAAGAGGAGCTGGTACCATTGCTTCTAAAATGATTCCAAGCAACAGAAAAAGAAGGACTCTGCCCTAACTGTTTTTATGAGGCCAGCATCACTGTGATACCAAAACCTGGCAGAGACACAACAAAAAAAGAAAATTTCGGGCCAAAATCCCT
>NW_016817760.1:0-827 GCF_001698545.2 Rhinopithecus bieti
CTTTTAAACATACATGTATAAAACAAATAAATGCATAGCATGCTGTATTAACAAACACATTTACTTTGAAAAAATAACTTTGTAAAAGCTATATAAAATAATGCTGTGCAATCTTTAAGTATGCCTTTTGAAAAGTACTTAGTAAAATAATAATAATTGACTATGTAATTTAAAGATGAGACATGTTATAAACATAATTTGAATATATAATTAAAATAGAAAAAATAATAAAATAGCCAAAAATAGATTCCACTATGCCTAAGACTCATCCTCCTTTCTGCAGATGGTCTGTTGAGGAAAACATCTCGGGGAAACTAGCCATTAATGGAATCAGTGGAAGTGGACAGTTAAACATTAGCTGGAGGATTAAAAAATTACTTGTGTCTGCTTGGCAAGTACACTATAACTGATGTTATAAACCCAATGATATAAAAAGTCTTGCTTGAGTGGAAGGGAGGCATTCAAGGACCAATGGGATTCTCAACTTATTTAGGTGGTATCACTGGTATCTTCATAAGAATTGAACAGAAAAAGATGCTCTTTTAAGCAACAAGATAAATGTATTTATTTATTAAGCTTTTTTTCCGCAATCATTTTTATGCAATGAAGGTATTTATACTATAAAATTGTACAATTATTTAATCTCCCCATGCATTAGTTCCATCATCTGTGAAAAAGGGCAATAATTTTGTCAAATTCATAGAGTGCTTTTGGATTACATGATATAATACAGATGGAGCATTTAGAAAAAGTACCTAGAAAATCAGCATTAGTAAATGCTACTATAATCAATATTTTATATATATTTATGTAATATATTGTATAAT
>NW_016817761.1:0-1046 GCF_001698545.2 Rhinopithecus bieti
AAAAAAAAAAAAAAAATAGAAAAGAAAAGAAAAGAAAGAAAGTAACGAACAAAGCCTCCAGGAAATATGGGAGTATGTGAAAAGACCAAATCTACGTCTGATTGGTGTACCTGAAAGTGACAGGGAGAACAGAACCAAGTGGAAAACACTCTGCAGGATATTGTCCAGGAGAACTTCCACAACCTAGCAAGGCAGGCCAACATTTAAACTCAGAAAATATAGAGAATGCCACAAAGATACTCCTCGAGAAGAGTAACTCCAAGACACATAATTGTTAGATTTACCAAAGTTGAAATGAAGGAAAAAATGTTAAGGGCAACCAGAGAGAAAGATCGGGTTACCCACAAAGGGAAGCCCATTAGACTAACAGGGATCTCTCAGTGAAACTCTACAAGTCAGAAGAGGGTGGGGGTCAATATTCAACATTCTTGAAGAAAATAATTCTCAACCCAGAATGTCATATCCAGTCAAACTAAGTTTCATAAGTGAAGGAGAAATAAAATCCTTTACTGAAAAGCAAATGCTGAGAGATTTTGTCACCACCAGGCCTGCCCTACAAGAGCTCCTGAAGGAAACACTAAACATGGAAAGGAACAACTGGTACCAATCACTGCAAAAACATGCCAAAAGGTAAAGACCATCGATGCTAGGAAGGAACCACATCAACACATGAGCAAAATAACCAGCTAACATCATAATGACAGGATCAAGTTCACACATAATAACATTAACCTTAAATATAAATGGGCTAAATGCTCCATTTAAAAGACACAGACTGACAAATTCGATAAAGAATCAAGACCCATCAGTTTGCTGTTTTCAGGAGACCCATCTCATGTGCAGAGACACACATAGGCTCAAAATAAAGGGATAGAGGAAGATCTACAAAGCAAATGGAAAACAAAAAAGGCAGGGTTTGTAATCCTAGTCTCTGATAAAAAAGACTTTAAACCAACAAAGATAAAAAGAGACAAAGAAGGCCATTACATAATGGTAAAGGGATCAATTCAACAAGAAGAGCTAACTATCCTAAATATATACGCACC
>NW_016817761.1:5501-14753 GCF_001698545.2 Rhinopithecus bieti
AGAAAAAAAAAAAAAAAAAGAAGAAGAAAACCCAGTCAATACCATTCAGGACATAAGCATGGTCAAAGACTTCATGTCTAAAACACCAAAAGCAACAGCTACAAAAGTCGAAATTGACAAATGGGGTCTAATTACACTAAAGAGCTTCTGCACAGAAAAAGAAACTACCATTCGAGTGAACAGGCAAGATACAGAATGGGAGAAAATGTTTGCAATCTACTCATCTGACAAAGGGCTAATATCCGGAACCTACAAATAACTCAGACAAATTTACAAGAAAAAAACAAACAAACCCATCAAAAAGTGGGCAATATATATGAATAGACACTTCTCAAATGAAGACATTTATGCAGCCAACAGACACATGAAAAAATGCTCATCATCACTAGCCATCAGATAAATGTAAATCAAAACCACAATGAGATACCATCTCACACCAGTTAGAATGGTGATCATTAAAAATCAGGAAACAGCAGATTCTGGAGAGGATACAGAGAAATAGGAACACTTTTACACTGTTGGTGGAACTGTAAACTAGTTCAACGATTGTGCAGGACAGTGTGGCGATTCCTCAGGGGTCTTTGAACTAGAGATATCATTTGACCCAGCCATCCCGTTACTGGGTATATACCTAAAGGATTATAAATCATGCTGTTATAAAGACACATGCACTTGTAATTTTATTGCGGCACTATTCCCAATAGCAAAGACTTCGAACCAACTCAAATGTCCATCAGTGACAGACTGGATTAAAAAATGTGGCACATATACACCATGGAATACTATGCAGTCATAAAAAAGGATGAGTTCTTGTCCTTTGTAGGGACATGGATGCAGCTGGAAGCCATCATTCTCAGCAAACTGTAGCAAGAACAGAAAACCAAACACCGCATGTTCTCACTCATAGGTAGGAATTGACCAATGAGAACACTTGGACACAGGAAGGAGATGACACACCGGGGCCTGTCCTGGGCTGGGGGAAGAGAGGAGGGATAGCATTAGGAGATATATCTAATGTAAATGACGAGTTAATGGGTGCAGCACACCAACATGGCACATGAATACGTATGTAACAAACCTGCATGTTGTGCACATGTACCCTAGAACATAAAGTATAATAAAAAGAAAATAATGATAATAAGGTCATACTGGGTTCAACCAGTGCCCACACATGAAAGCAACATTTTTACCAGCCCTAGCCACAGGGGAGTTATCCAGCATAGGAATCAGGACTTGACTTTATATGCATACCTTGCCACAATGGGCTGAAGTGCTCTGGGATCCTAGGTAAACTTGAAAGGCAGTCCGGGACACAAGAACTGCAATGCCTAGGCAACAGCTAGTGCTATGCTGGGCTTGGAGCCTGTGAACTAGGATGGCATGTGACCTTAGCTGCACCTTGTGCAGCTAAGTGTGTGCTTGTGACATCCTTCCCCCAACCCCAGGTAGTGCAGCTCACCACAACAAGTCACTTCTTCCTTTTGCTTAAAGAGAGAAGAACAAAGAGTAAAGAGGACTTTGTCTTGCATAATGCATACAAGCTCAACCACAGTAGAATAGGGCAGCAGGCAGAGTCATGAGGATCTCATTTTAGGCCCTACATTTCAGATGGCATTTCTAGACACACTCTGAGCCAAAAGGGACACTGCTGCCTTAAAAAGAAGGACACAATTCTGGCAGGTTTTATCATCTTCTGACTAAAGAACCCTTGGGCCCTGAATGACCAGTAGTGATACACAGGTTGTACACCATGGGCCTTGGGCTGTGAGGCATACTGGATTTCAGGGTAACCCAGCAAATTCCCAGATGTGGTGGCTACAGTGAAAGTCTCCTTCTGTTTGAGAAAAGCAGAAGGAAGACTAAATGGAACTTTGTGTTGCACCTTAGGTATCAGATTGGTCACAATAAGGTAGAGCAACAAGCAGGTTCTTGAGGTCCCTGACTCCAGGCCTGGGCTCTTGCACAGCATTTCTAGACCTGCCCTTCGTCAGGTGGGAGCACAGTTTCCTGAGGAGTGAGTCTCTAGTCTGACTGAATTTACCACAACCTGATGGAAGAATATTTGGACTTTAAGCGAACATTGCCAGTGTCCTGGCAGAAGCCCTGGTAGAGCAGTGGTGGTGGCAGAAACAAGCAACAGTTTCTCTGCCTGTAGAAAAGGGAGGAAAGAGTGGGAAGGAATTGGTATTGTAGTCTGTCAGCTTAACCACAATTCTATCATTGTAGAATAGAGTAAAATACAAGGTAAATTCCCAACGTTTTAGACTCCAAACTCTGGCTCCCAGACAGAATCTTTAGACAAGCCTGGGACTTTGGGGAGCTTGTCACTGTGAAGGGAAGTTGCCTTGGGCAAGACCCAGTGTTGTGCTGGCTTCAGATGTTACCCAGCACTATCTCAATGATGGTGTACAGAGTGATGCTTGAGTCGTCACACTTCCAGTTCCAGGTGGCTCTGCACAGAAAGAGAGACTCTATTTGTTTGGGAGAAAGTAAGGTAAAAAAGAAGAGTCTCTGCCTTGTAATCCAGGGAATTCTTTCAGAAGTTATCCAAGATATTCTTTGGTTGTTTGTTTGTTTTTTGAGATGGAGTCTTGCTCTGTCACCCATGCTGAAGGGCAGTGGTGCAATCTTGGCTCACTGCAAGCTCCGCCTCCTGGGTTCATGCCATTCTCCTGCCTCAGCCTCTTGAGTAGGTGAAACTACAGTTGCGTGCCATCACGCCCAGCTAATTTTTTTTTTTTTTTTTTTTTTGTATTTTTAGTGAAGACAGAGTTTCACCATGTTAGCCAGGAAGGCCTCGATCTCCTGACCTCGTAATCTGCCCGCCTCAGCCTCCCAAAGTGCTGGGATTACAGGCATGAGCCTGTAATCTGTGCCCGGCCCCAAGATATTCTTTGTATATTCAGATATACAAAGTGCTGAAGGAAATAAGTTTTACCCTTGAATAGTTTATTTGGCAAAATAATATCCTTCAAGTGTGAAGGAGAAATAAATAGCTTCCCAGACAAACAAAAGCTAAGGGATTTCATCAATACCAAACTTTTCCTACAAGAAGTGCTAAGGTGAGTTGAGAGGGCAAGATGGCTTACTAGATCAAGCCCAGTGGAATAGTTGCCACAAAGGAACCGAGATGACTGGAGCATTTCTAACAGATCTTCTGAGGGAAGGCACCAAGAGTGGGCAAAGGAAAGACACAGAAGCTGAGCTGAAGGAGGAGGAAACTTGGAACCCTGCATGTAGTTATCATGTACTGGGATGCGTTCCTGTTCCCAGTGACTCCAGAGGAATGGGTGAGTTGAAATGACAAGGAGCAACTTACCCTGGCCACAGGCCTCTGGAATTCTGGCAGGAGGACACCCTTTTACCACCATGGACACTTGGGTTGTCAGGGAGAACTGCTTAGAGAAGTGATGGGGCAGCAAGGTAGCTGATGTGGAGCCCAGAGGCTTTGATGTGAGAGTATCTGTAGCAGAGCATGGACTGGAATGGCCATTCTCCTAGGGTCAACTTGCTCCTGTGAGACTTAAGCCCTAGGGGAACTGTCAGACCTAAACTTTGCAAAGTGTTCTTTTCCATCAGATGTGGCCAATTCAACCTGAGCACCTCTTGGTCTTCAGGCCTCTCCCAGGGCCCCAGCATGGCTGTGCCTGCTTGTCAGGCAGCCACAGGGTCCTTCAGGACCTACATTATAGTTCCTGCACTGGTGGACTGTACCTGACTAGCAGGGAGCTCCAGCAGGGCAGCCCCATGGGCATGCACCAGCTCATTTCTCCCTGCCCACATTACAGCTTCCCCTGGGACCATGGTAACCCTACTCATCACTTTGCCAGTGTATGTGTGAGATAGTTTTCCATTTTTGTCCCTTCAGTGCAGGTATGTATATGCACCTTGCTTTGTCCCTGCTGTAGCGAGTGTGCAGCCCACTCTCCTTCCCCTCACCGATGACCACTGCAGTTTTTCCATGCACAGGGACAGTCGGCCCCACCGTTTTGCCAACACTGCCAGGGGAGTAAAACTAGGTAGTCACTCATACTATCCTGAGTGACCTTCCCAACCTGCAGTGAACAGAGTGTACATGAACCTGCAACTGCCAGAGCTCCTCCCTGTGCCAACACCACCAAGAGGGCATCTGTGCACACAGTCGACAGGAGGGGATCCCAGACCTGCTGAGCCACATTGCCTCTGCCATTGTGATAAACCCTAACACAAAGGAAGGCACCTCAGCAGCTGCTAGCACCCTGCCACTTCTGAAAAGTGTGCACACTGCGCTGCTGCTGCTGCTGGCACATGCAAACAAGGATATATCCTACTATCACTGCATTATGAATTGCTTTGCTTTCACCACCCATCAAAGTGTAGTGAACAGCAGTCCTGAAACTCTTTGTCCCCCCAGCACAGTGGATTTTCAACCTTGAGGAGGAAGAGAACTAAGGCAAATTTACCAGAGTTAGAACAGGCAGTCCAGGGGTTTAGAGCTGAGTGTTGGCCCCATAAAATTTTCCAGAAATGAAGCCAGTTAGCTGAATTCAACTTATACCACAATAAAATCCTCAAGGTCATCAAATGGGATTTAAAAAGACATCTAAAGGTCAGAAACTGCATCTCAGTTTGTGAGAAGGAGCACCATCTCACAAAGAAAAGAAAGAATCAGCAAAAAACCCCTGACAACTCAAATAGCCAGCATACCTTTTTTCCTCCAAATGACCTTACCACCTCTACAGCTAGCTTTCTGAACCAGGCTGAGATGGTTGAAATGACAGAAGCAGAATTCAGAATATGGATAGGAACCAAGATCACTAAGATGCAAAAATATATTAAAATCCAATTCAAGGAAGCTAAGAATAATAAACAATGCAGGAGCTGACAGACAAAATAGTTAGTATAGAAAATAATGTAACTGACCTGATAGAGCTAAAAAAACACACTAAAAATGTTCATAACATAATCACAAGTATTAATAGCAGGATAGACCAAGCAAAGGAAAGAATCTTACAGCTCAAAGACTGGCTTTCTGAAATAAAACAGTGAAACAATAATAGAGAAAAATAAATAAGACAATGAACAGAACCTCTGAGAAGTATGAGATTATGTAAAAAAAAAAAAAAAATCTATGACTCATTGGTGTCCCTGAAAAAGATGAGGAGAGTGTAAGCAATTTGGAAAACATAATTCAGAATATCATCCATGAAAACTTTTTTAACCTAGGTAGAGAGGCCAACAGTCCAAATCAGGAAATGCAGAGAATCGCTGTAAGAAGCTTCACAAGAAGATCATCCCCAAGAAACCTAATAATCAGATTCTCCAAGGTCAAAATAACAGAAAAAATTGTTGTAGGCAGCTAGAGAAAGAGGACAGACAATCTAAAAATGGAAACCTATTAGACTAACAGCAGACCATTCAGCAGAAACCCTACTGAAGAAATTAGGAACCAATATTCAACATTGTTAAAGAGAAGAAATTCAAACCCAGAATTGCATATCTGGCCAAACTAAGCTTCATGAGTGAAGGAGAAATACGATGCCTTTTCAGACAACCAAATGCTGAGTGATTTTCTTACCACCAGTTCTGCCCTAGAAGAGCTCCTAAAGGAAGCACTAAATATGGAAAGAAAAGACCATTACAAGTCACTATAAAAACACACTGCAGTACACAGACCATTGACACAATCACATAAACAAGTCTGCATAATAACCAGCTAATACCATAATGACAGGATCAAGTTTACACATATTAATACTAACTTTGAACATAAATGGCCTAAAGACCTTAATTAAAAGGCACAGATGGCAAGCTGGATAAAGAACCAAGACCCATTGGTATGCTGTCCTCAGGACACCCATCTTACATGCAATGACATTCATTGGCTCAAAATAAAGAAATGGAAGAAAATCAACCAAGCAAGTTGAAAACAGAAAAAAACAGGGGTTGCAATCCTAATTTGAGACAAAACTGACTTTAAAACAAAAAAGATCCAAAAACTCAAAAATCAGCATTATATAAATAGTTCAAGAAGACCTAACTCTTCTAAATATATATGTACCCAACATAAGAGCACCTGGATTTATAAAGGAAGTCCTTAAAGACCTAAAAGGAGGCTTAGATTTTCTCACAATAATAGTGGAATACGTAATCACCACACTGAGAGTATTAGGTAGATCATCAAGGCAGTAAGCTAACAAAGATATTCAGAACCTGAGTGTAATGCTTGACCAAATTGACCTAATCTATATCTACAAAACTCTCCACCAAAACACAACAGAATTTACATTTTTCTCATTGCCAAATACAATGGAATATACATTCTTCTCATTTCCATATACCATAGTATTGACTATGCAATCCAAAATAAAACAATCCTCAGAAAAATCAAAGACATTGAAATGACAGCAAACACACTCTTGGACCACAGCAAAATAAAAGTAGAAATGCATATTAAGAAAATTGCTCAAAGCCATGCAATTACCTGGAAAATAAAAAATCTGTTTCTGAATGACCTTTGGGTAAACAATTAAATGAAGGAGAAAATTAATAAATTGTTTGAAATGAATGAAAACAAAGATACAACATACCAGAATCTCTGAAACACAGCTAAAGTAGTGTTAAGAGGAAAGTTTATAGCACTAAATACCCACATAAAAAAAGCAGAAACATCTCAAATTAACAACCAAACATTAATCCTATAGTAAGTAGAGAAACAAAAGCAAACAAATTCTAAAGCTAGCAGAATAAAATAAATAACCAAAATCAGAGCTGACCTGAATGAAAGTGAGATGAAAATACCCTAAAATAATCAATGAATTCAGGAGTTGGTTATTAAAAGGAAAATAAGACAGATAAACAGCTAGCTATATTAACAAAGAAGAAAAAAGGGCAGATACAAATAAATAAAACCAGAAATGACAAAGGGGGAATTACTAATAACCCCCCACATTTTTTAAATAACAAGTTATTGAGACTACTACAAACAGCTCTATGCACATAAGATAGAAAGCCTAGAAGAAACAGACAAATTCCCGGAAACACATAACCTCCCAGATTCAACCAGGAAGAAATTGAATCTCTGAGCAGATCAATAATGAGTTCTGAAATTGAATCAGTAAAAAATAGCTTACCAACCAGAAAAAGTCCAGGATGAGTTGGATCCACAGGAAGAAATTGAATGCCTGAACAGACCAATAATGAGTTCTGAAACTGAATCAGTAATAAATAGCCCACCAACCAGAAAAAAGTTCAGGATGAGTCAGATTCACAGCCAAATTCTAACAGATGCATAAATAAGAGCAGATACCATTTCTACTGAAACGATTCCAAATAATTGAGGACTCCTTCCTAAAGCATTATCTGAGGCCAGCATCATGCTAATACCGAAAAGCTGGCGGAGATACAACAAAAATTGAAAATTTCAGGCCAATATTTTTGATGAACATGAATGTAAATATCCTCAATAAAATGCTAACAAAGCAAATCCAGCAGACATGAAAAAGCTTATCCACCATGATCAAGTAGGCTTTTATCCATGAGATGCAACGTTGGATTAGCACATGCAAATCAGTAAATGTGATTCATTACATAAACAGAACTAAAGCCAAAAACCACATAATTAACTCAATAGGTGCAGAAAAGGCTCTTGATAAAATTCAAAACTTCTTCAAGAACTCTTAATAGGCTAGGCTCTGAGGTAATATACCTCAAAATAATAACAGCCATATATGACAAACTGCAGCCAACATTATACTGAATTGGCAAACCTGGAAGCATTCCCCTTGAAAATAGGTACACAACAAGGATGCCCTCTGTCACCACTCCTATTCAGCATAGTATTGGATGTCCTGCCCAGATCAATCAGGCAAGAGAAAGAAATAAAGGGCATCCAAATAAGAAGAGAGAAAGTCAAACATCCCTGATGGCAGATGGCATGATCCTATATCTAGAGAACCACGAGGTTCTTGACCTCAGGCTGCTTAAGCTGATAAACCATGAAAAATCAAAGTACAAACATTACTAGGATTCGTATACATTAAGAACAGCCAAGCTGAGAACCAAATCAGCAACACAATCACATTCACAATTTCTACAACATGATTAAAATACCTAGGAATACAGCTAACCCAGGAGGTGACAGATCTATACAAAACATGACTCAAATACATCAGAGATTACACAAATAAATGGAGAAACAGTTCATGCTCATGGATAGAATCAATATCATTATAATAGCCATACAGCCAAGAGCAACTTGTGGATTCAGTGCTATTCCAATTAAACTACTAGTGACATTCTGCAAAGAACTAGAAAATACTATTTGGAAATTCATGTGTAACCAAAAAAAAGCCCAAATAGCCAAGGCAATCCTAAGCAAAATGAACAAAGCTGGAGGCATCATGATACCTATTTGCAAACTATAGTACAGTATTACAATAACCAAAACAGCATGGTACTGGTACTAAAATAGACACATAGTCAAATGGAACAGAATAGAGAGCTCAGACAAAAAGCCACACACCTAAAACTATCTGACCTTTGACAACGCTGCCAAAAACAAGCAATGGGGGAAAGGAATCCCTGTTTCATAAATGGTGTTGGGATAACTGGCTAGATATAGGTAGAAAATGGAAACTGGACTCCTTCCTTACACCATACACAAAAATAAACTCAAGATGAATTACATATTTAATTCTAAAACCAAAGACTATGAACATCCTGGACAACAACCTAGGCAATACCATTTTAGACAAAGGACCTGTCAAAGATTTTATGACAAAGATGCCAAAAGCAATTGCATCAAAAACAAAAGTTGTCAAATGAGATTTACTTAAATTAAAGAGCTTCTGTTCAACAAAATAAACTGTCAACAGAGCAAACAGAAAACCTACAGATTAAGAGAAAATTTTTGCAAACTATGCCTCCAACATAGGTCTAATATCCAGCTTCTGTAAGAGGCCAAATGCGGTGGCTCACGCCTGTAATCCCAGAACCTTGGGAGGCTGAGGCAGGCAGATCACCTGAGATCATGAGTTCAAGACCAGCCTGGTCAACATGTTGAAACCCCATCATTACTAATAATACAAAAACTTAGCTGGACGTGGTGGCTCACGCCTGTAGTTCCAGCTACTTCGGAGGCTGAGGCAGGAGAATTGCCTGAACACGGGAGGTGGAAGTTGTAGTGAGCCGAAATCTTACCACTGCACTCCAGTCTGGGTGACACAGCAAGACTCTGTCTCAAAAAAAAAAAAAAAAAAAAAAAAAAAAGAA
>NW_016817761.1:16424-18439 GCF_001698545.2 Rhinopithecus bieti
CAGAATAGTGTAACACTGTAATTCACTGTAGTGTGTAAACTACTCTTGTCTTAAGTAGAAAAACTAAATAATGAACCAATAAAAAATAATAACTACAACAATTTTTGAAGACATATAATTTTTAGGCACAAGGAGAAGGAAAAAGTTAAAAACTAGGGGAGAGAAATAAAGTATAGAATTTTTGTTAGTTTTATTTGTGTATGTTCATTTATTTGTTTATGCAATTAGTGTTCTGTTGTCATCAGTTTAAATAACAAGTTATAAGATAGCTATCTTGAGCAGAAAGAGCAAAGTTCAATGAATCATATCACCTAACTTAAAATTATGCTACAGAGCTAGAGTAACCAAAACAGCATGGTACTGGCATAAAAACAGATGCATAGAACAATAGAATAGAATAGAGAACCCAGAAACAAATCTATGAACCTACAGTCAATTCATGTCTGACAAGGTTGCTAAGAACATATGTTGGGAAAAAGACAGTCTTTTCAATAGATGGTGTTGAAAAAAACTGTATATCTATATGCAGAAGAATAAAAGTAAACTACTCTTGTCATATATAAAAATCAAATCAAAATGGAATAAAAACTTACATCTAATATCTCAAACTATGACACGAATAAAATAAAAGATTGGGGAAACTCTCCAGCACATTAGTCTGGGCAAACATTTCTTGAGCAATACCACACAAGTACAGGCAACCAAAACAAAAATTTACAAATGGGATTGCATCAAGTTAAAACGTTTCTGCACAGCAAGACAAATGATGAAGAAAGTGAAGAGACAACCCATGGAATGGAAGATAATATCTGCAAACTACCTAACTGACAAGGGATTAATAACCAGAATATATAAGGAGCTCAAACATCTCTATATGAAAAGATCTAATAATCTGATTTTAAACGTGCAAAAGATTTAAACAGACAGTTTTCAAAAGACACATAAATGGCAAACAGGCATATGAAAAAGTGCTCAACATCACTAATCATTAGAGACATGTAAATCCAAACGATAATGAAATATCATCTCACCTCAGTTAAAATGACTTTTATCCAATTGACAGGCAATAACAAACGCTGGTGAGAATGTGGAGAAAAGACAACTCTTAGACACTTTTCTTGGGAAAGTAAATTGTTACAACCACTGTGGAGAATAGTTTGGAGATTCCTCAAAAACTAAAAATAGGGCTAACATATGATCCAGCAATCCCACTGTTGCGTATATTTAAAAAAAAAAATGAAATCAGTATATCAAAGAGATATCTGCACTCCTATGTTTGTTGTAGCACTGTTTCCAATAGTCAAGATTTGGAAGTCACAGAAATTTCCATCAGCAGATGAATGAATACATATAATATGGCACATATACACAATGGAATACTATTCAGTCTCAAAAAAAGAATGAGATTCTGTCATTTGCAACAATATGGATAAAACCTAAGGTCATTATGTTAAGTGAAATAAACCAGGTGCAGAAAGGCAACCACCATGGTTTCACACATTTGTGGGATCTAAAACTCAAAACAATTCAACTCATTGAGATAGAGAATGGAAGAACGGTTATCAGAAGCTGGGAAGTGTAGTGGGGTATTGAGGGGGAGGCAGGTATTGTCAGTGGGTACAAAGAAATAATAAAATGAGTAAGACCTAGTATTTGGCACAACAGGGTGACTGCAGTCAATAATAGCTTAATTGCATATTTAAAAATAACTAAAATATTATAACTGGATTGTTTGTAACACAAATAATTAATGCTTAAGGGGATGCACACCTAATTTTCGTGATTTGATTATCACATATCACATGACTGTAACAAAATATATCATGTACTCCATAAATATAAATCCCTACTATGTATCCAAAATTAAAACAAAAAACATCATATATATATGTTTTAAAAGTTTATTGACATTAGTTTTTTAACATGCATATATTAAAAATATATTTATAAGAGTTTATTGCTGTCAATAAACTCTTTTTTGTAATTGCAGTATTCAGAATGAAATTATAAAAATG
>NW_016817761.1:18920-20974 GCF_001698545.2 Rhinopithecus bieti
GAAACTTCTTTAATTAACTTCTTAGGAATTATTTTTTTCTACCGACTAGAATATAAAAAAGGGGTGCTATCTGAGATAGAGCTGGGACTGCAAAGATTCCATTTCAGTCTAATCTCAAGGGGAAAATCAAAGGGTTTCTTTCTCTCAACAGTTTTGGGGAGATCATATGCTGAGATGCTGACAGCTACCACACTACAAAAACAGTAAAGCAACTTTTCTCAATCAAACTTCTGTTTTTATCCACAAAATGTTTCTGTTTGTTTGGTCCTTTATTCTCTTAATAATTTTTTTAAATGGAGTGAGGCCTAAGAATGCCATTCTTCCCAGCCAGGAAAGAGCAAGTCAGTGTTTCCATTAACTATTCATCAAGCCATGCTTTCCCCCAATATTCTATTTATATAGAGTTTGACCTGTTTGATGATAGCCAAATGTGAATTAATATGAAAGTCCAATTTTTATGCAAATGGGACATTACTGGAGAACTCTCTAATCCCATGGAATAAGTGTTGAGTAATGAAATTCTGATATTGTGTTTAATGTTATACTGCACTATTCAGAACATTTGTACTTACCTTCTAGTCTATCTTCTAAAAGATGACAAACCCCCTTACACAAAGTAGAAAACAATGTCAAATATCTAAATGTTGTGTCTTAATAATGTTCAAACTTTAAATGTTTCAAATATTCCAATGTTTAGAATCATAAAAAAAATAAAACCTAAGAATTGTTTACTGTCTTGTGTTATTATTCAGCAGTTGGGAACTCAACTTGGTGAGTATGGGGTAGTGGAAAACTTATGAATTTCAGAAACAGACAGAACTTGGTTCATAAAGGCAAGAATTTACTAGATATTAACATTGGGTGAATTATTAAAAATATTTCAACCTTGATTACCTCATCGGCAAAATATGAATCACAATACTACTTGTTCCATAGGATTCTGAACATCAAAACAGAAAACATATATATAAAGCAAATATCACAGTGACTAAAACATAGTACCTGATCAGTCAATGATAATTATTATAACTCTTATTGTTATGTCTGGCTTTTAATTCTACCTAACAGCATTTTTTAAAGAACTATGTTGATTCCTGCTTTTTTTTTCACTTTATCAGACCACAGAGAAGGTGGTTAACTTGTTTATCTTTTCTCAAATTTTATTTTAAAATATTGTTCAAATGAGCTTTTCATTGAAAAGATGGTTGACTGCTAGTCATACAACATTTTATCTTTAAAATGTACTTTAATTCCTTGACAACTGAGAAATATGAAAAAAAATGTGCTTTTACATGGTTGGTGGGAGTATATATTAGTTCAACCACTGTGGAAGACAGTGTAGTGATACCTCGAACACCTAAAGGCAGAAATCTCATTTGACCCAACAATCCCATTACTGGATTTATGCCTAAAGGAATATAAATCATTCTATTGTAAAGATACCTGCACACGTATGTTCACTACAGTACTTATTCACAATAGCAAAGACATGGAAACAACCTAAGTGCCCATCAATGATAGACTGTATAAAGAAAATATAGCACATATACACCATGGAATATTATGCAGCCATAAACAGAACAAGATCATGTAATTTGCAAGGAAGTGAATGGAGTTGGAAGCCAATATCCTCAGCAAACTAATGCAGGAACAGAAAACAAAACACTGCATGTTCTTGCTCATAAGTAGAAGCTGAACGATGAGAACACATGGACATATGGCGGGAACAAAACAACCACCATGGCACACATTTACCTATGTAACAAACCTGCACATCCTGCACATACATGTATCCCTGAACTTAAAAGTTGAAGGAAAAAAAAAAAAAAAGAAAAGAAAAAAACCTATTTGGGGTGGAGAGAGACAATATGATTTGGACAATGACATCTTACAGAAACCTGGCCCGTGAGTGTTTAGGTGTATTTTGGTTTTGTTTCCTGAAATATTAAGTATAGGAAAGTAGAAAGTATTATGTCTAGGGCAATTTTAGGAAATAGGTGTCTTATATTTTCCCTTGAGAAAAAGGTTTTTCAAGACAATGGGGAGAAGGTGAG
>NW_016817762.1:0-266 GCF_001698545.2 Rhinopithecus bieti
TCACCTTCTCCTCCTCCTCCTTCTCCTCCTTCTCCTCCTTCTCCTTCTCCTCCTTCTCCTCCTTCTCCTCCTTCTCCTTCTCCTCCTTCTCCTTCTCCTCCTTCACCTTCTCCTCCTCCTCCTTCTCCTTCTCCTCCTTCTCCTCCTCCTCCTTCTCCTCCTTCTCCTCCTTCTCCTCCTCCTCCTCCTCCTTCTCCTTCTCCTCCTTCTCCTTCTCCTCCTTCTCCTCCTTCTCCTTCTCCTCCTTCTCCTCCTTCTCCTTCTCC
>NW_016817764.1:0-16020 GCF_001698545.2 Rhinopithecus bieti
GGCGATCGGGGCCCCAGCCGCCAGGGGGCGTGGCGTGGCGGCTGCTGGGGTCCCGGATTTGATTTGTTCTCTGTTAAGACCGTGTTCTCAAGGGCAGCAAGTGGGATTGCAGGTGAGAGAAACAGGAGCCTGAAAACCTTCCTTTCTCCCTCCCAAGCTTCTTCCTTTGTGGCTTCCTTAACTGCTTTGTGGCTGTTGCTGTGAGTTGAGTTCATAGATTAAAGAATTTCTATATTAAAGATGTTCGTCAAGTCTAAAAATTTAAAAAGCACTTTAGTGGCCAGGTGCAGTGGCTCTTGCCTGTAATCCCAGCACTTTGGGAGGCCAAGGCCAGAAGATCACTTGAGCCCAGGGGTTCAAGACCAGGTGCCTGGGCAACATGGTGAAACCTCGTCTCTACTAAAAATACAAAAAGCTGTCACAGATGAAGTAACACACACCTGTGGTCCCACCTACTTGGGAGGCTGAGGCACAAAAATCATTTGAACCCAGGAGGCAAAGGTTGCAGTGAGCCAAGATTGTGCCACTGTACTCCAGCAACAGAGGGAGACTCCGTAGCCCCCCAAAAATTAATTAAATATAATAAAATTAATAAAAAGCACTTTAGTTAGAAAAAAGAAATGCAGCCAAGGCATCAATCTGGAAATGACACTGCAAGGATAGAGCACCATCCCCCAGCATGCAGTATTCACCCTGAATCAACAGCCATTCGTGGGTTGTTGATTAAGAGCTCAAGTGCCTGCTTTTTGCAGACCTGTAAAGAGACGTGAGATGGTATTTCCAGATTGGGACTGGGGCTGTCTTGTTGAAGCAGAATAAATGGATCTGGGAATCTGGGGGTGGAAGTATGAGTGGCTGCTCTCACTGTACTCCCAGTGAGCTGCTAGGAGAAATCAGGCCTCTCATCTGTACAGCTCTAGGCTCTATAGGTCTAGAAGTCCTCATTCCCAGCAGGAGGATGCCTCCCCCAGGAGGCCAGTAAAATTTGTCTTATCAAATCAGCTGCCACCTGGTCACTTCAGGCTCCTTGAACCAACAGACCAGCAGGCAAAAAAAGGAATCACCAGGTTAAATGATCACCAGGAGGAGGCAGGGCTGTTGTTGCACAACAGGATGGGGAGGGACTTACTCATCTAACACTCCAGCAGATCTATTGTGGTGATTCTTGGTTCTTCTCTGACCAACTATAATGGTTAATGGACAGATGCGGCAACCATGACCTGAGACAGGCATGGTGACCACGGTCTCAAACCTCTCAGGGCTATCTCACTACATAAGCCACCTAGACCAGCAGAGATGCTGGCCAAGGGTGAGGGGATCTAGAATGCACAGGAGAGGAAGGAGAAGCAGACTATCAGCTGTGGCCTGAGACCAGCTGCAGCGTGAGAGCTGCCATTCATTCCACTAACCTTCTCAAACTTCCCCAGAAAAAGAGATGAGAAAGAAAAGAAAATGGCCAGGTGTAATGGCTCACACCTGTAAACCTAACACTTTTGGAGGCAAAGATGGGAGGATTACTTGAACTCAGGAGTTTTCAACCAGCCTGGACAATATAGCAAGATCCTGTCTCTATAAAAATTAGCCAGGTGTGGTGGTGCACACCTGTAGTCCCAGCTACTTGGGACACTGAGGTGGGAGAATCACTTGAGCCCCGGAGGTTGAGGTCGCAGTAAGCCATGGTTGCCACTGCACTCCAGCCTGGGCAAAAGAGTGAGAATTTATTAGAAAGGAAAAGAAAGAGGAAAGGGAAAAGAAAGAAAAGGGAGAGAAAGAAAAGAGGGAGAAAGAAAAGAGAGAAGAGAAAGAGAGAAAGAAAGAAAGAAAAGGATATAAAAAGAAGGAACGAAAGAAAAAGAGATGAAGCAGAATTCTGGAGAAAGTGTTCTCAGATGGATTTAGCTTATTTTATGAAGCAGGGGGATCCATGTGGTACAGGACTGTAGTGGATGCTGTGATGTGTTGCTTAGATCTCCCTCTTCAAGGCTGGGTGCAGTGGCTCAAGCCTGTAATCCCAGCACTTTGGGAGGCCGAGACGGGTGGATCACAAGGTCAGGAGATCAAGACCATCCTGGCTAACACGGTGAAATCCCATCTCTACTAAAAAATACAAAAAAAACTAGCCGGGTGAGGTGGCGGGCACCTATAGTCCCAGCTACTTAGGAGGCTGAGGCAGGAGAATGGTGTAAACCCAGGAGGTGGAGTTCGCAGTGAGCTGAGATCCGGCCACTGCACTCCAGCCTGGGCGACAGAGCGACACTCCGTCTCAAAAAAAAAAAAAAAAAGATCTCCCTCTTCAGGACCAAGGCACTCACTCACTTCCCAGGTGCCAGGAGACCCCTCTAGTGAAAGAGGTTGCAACCCCTCTTTGGGTGCAGCTCCAGGCAATAACTGATCAATAGAGGAGTATAAAGGAATGGTACCCTTCTGTCAATTCAGGACAACTGTGAAGGGCCATCCCAGTTTCAGAGCTCCCAGTGACAGAGGTCTCTGTTACAACTCTATCACAGTTCATCCTCTCCCTGCGGGAAATCCTGATTCCTCACTACCTCATAGGTGCTATTTCTAAGAGCATTCCCCACAAAACCTCCTGCATGCCAACACCCTCCTCAGTTTCCCAGGAAACCTGGCTTAACACACTACGCACATCCTCAACCATACTAGTTAATGTCAAACTGTTCCCAAGATGGTTGTACCAACTTGCATTCCTACCAACAATGCCTTAGAGTTCCACTTGCTTAATACCCTTGCCAAATTCTAGTATCATTAGGTTTTTTATTTTTAGCCAATTTAGTGGGCGTAAAATGGAAGCTCATTGTGGTTTTAATTCACATTTCTCTGGTGACTGTTGAGGATGAGCCCCTTTTCAAGGGTTTGCTGGCCATCTGGATTCCCTCTTTGGAAATAGCCCCAGCTCTTCTGCGGGCCCCATTTTATGGGCCCACTCATTTCATGCTGCCTATTAAGGGAGTGAGTGCTCACTTTACTGAGCCCCAGAAAACTGGAATGGCTTTCCTGAAGGCCACCAACCTCGATGGATCCTTTGGTTCTATCTATCTATTTATTTTTGAGACAGGGTCTCACCATGTTGCTGGTCTCAAACTCCTAGGTTCCAGTGATCCTCCTGCCTCAGCCTCCCAAAGTGTTGGGATTACAGGTGTGAGCCACTGCACTTGGCCCTCAATCCTCTTCTGACTTGACCTCTGAGCAGTGTAAGATGTCATCAACTGGCCAGGCATGGTGGCTCACACCTGTAATCTCAGCACTTTGGGAGACCAAGGCGGGTGGATCATAAGGTCAGGAGACCGAGACCATCCTGGCTAACATGGTGAAACCCCATCTCTACCAAAAATACAAAAAAATTAGCCGCGCATGGTGGCGGGCACCTGTAGTCCCAGCTACTCAGGAGGCTGAGGCAGGAGAATGGCATGAACCCGGGAGGCGGAGCTTGTAGTGAGCCGAGATCGGGTCACTGCGCTCCAGCCTGGGCTACAGAGCGAGACTCCATCTCAAAAAAAAAAAAAAAGATGTCATTGACTGCTCTCTTCTATCATCTTCTTTTCATGGCTTCCCTGACATTCCACAATCCTCATTTTTGATCCTACCTCTCTGGTTGTCCCTTCTCTGTCTCCTTTGCTGGCTTGACTGTGAAATACTTGGGTTCCTCAGAGCTCAGTCCTTGGCCCTCTTCTCATCTCACCCTGGCCTTTTGCTCTGGGCAACTTCACCCTCAGCTACAGTTCCCAACTTTGTAGCTGACAGTTCTCACAATCCTCTCCTTTGACATTTCCATGTGAGTGTCCCAAAGCCTCTCAACCTCAATATATCCAGAATAGAAATCAGGCCTTTCCCTCTAAAACGTGGTTGTTGTCCAGTCATCCCTGCTTCATCAAAGGTCTCACAATCCTTCCAATTCCGAATGTCACAAACCCAGGAATCCCTGTCTCTTACCCCGTATCTAAGCCTTCAGGACCAGTATTGGTTATCTTCAGTTCACCCATCCAGATCCACTCCCCACCCTTCCCCATTCTACTCTCTGCTTCTGGAAGATGATTATAAGCACGCTTTTAGTGGGCTTTTTGTTCTTTAATTTCTAATTGGATTTGGCCAATGGCATTTTAGTTGTTTACTGCTGTATAACAAACTATCCCAAAACTGAGTGGCTTCAAAATAACTCCATTGACTGGGCACAGTTGCTCACACCTGTAATCTCAGCACTTTGGGAGGCCGAGGCGGGTGGATCACTTGAGGTCAGGAGTTCAAGACCAGCTTGGCCAACATGGTGAAACCCCATCTCTACTAAAAATACAAAAATTAGGCCAGGCGCAGTGCTCACGCCTGTAATCCCAGCACCTTGGGAGGCCGAGGCAGGCGGATCACAAGGTCAGGAGATCGAGATCATCCTGGCTAACACGGTGAAACCCCGTCTCTACTAAAAATACAAAAATTAGCTGGGCGTGGCGGCATGCACCTGTAGTCCCAGCTGCTGGGGAGGCTGAGGTCGGAGAATGGTGTGAACCCGGCAGGCGGAGCTTGCAGTGAACCGAGATCACGCCACTGCACTCAAGCCTGGGCGACAAAGCGAGACTCCATCTCAAAAAAAAAAAAAAAAAAAAAAATTAGCCAGGCATGGTGGCAGGCACCTGTAATCCAAGCTACTCAGGAGGCTGAGGCAGGAGAATTGCTTAAACCCAGGAGGCAGAGGTTTCAGTAAGCCGAGATTGCGCCACTGCACTCCAGCCTGGATGAAAGAGTGAGACTCTATCTCAAAAAACAAACAACAACAATAAAAAAAAAACCCACACACACTCAAAAATATACCACCATTGTATTCTCTTCTCATGACTCTGTGGGTTGACTCAGGTAATCTGAGGTCAGTTCTGCTCTACACCATATCATCCAGGGACTCGATTGTGCTAGAACATCCAAGATGGCATTCTCATGTCAGGCAGGTTGGTGGGGTGGCTAGAGGTCTGAACTCAGCCAGACCAGAAGGACTGCACCTGTCTTTTTCCAGATAGTTTCAGGGCTTCTCCCCTACCCAAGGCCTTTCCATGTGGTCTTACGAGCACAAGGTAAACAGGTTTCTTATATGGTCACTCAGGGTCTTCCAGACAGTAAAGGCTGACACTACCAGGCCACCTTAATTCTTAGGTCCAGAGCTGGCATGGCATCCATCATATCTGCTGCTTTCTGTTGGTTAAAGTAGGTCACAGAACCAGCCCAGATATGATGTGGGAGTGGACTGCACAAAGGCATGCACACAGGGAGGCATGAGTCATTGGGCCATCTTTGGAGACTAGCCACCATAGTCTACTACCTGGTCCCCAAAGCCTTTCTCACATGCAAAAGGAACTTCCCCTTACCTCCCATAACTCCCAGAGTCTCACCCCAATTCAGCCTCAGCCCTAGGCTTGAAGTTACTCATCAACTAAATCTCATCCAGTTGTTGCTGAGGCTTTGGGTGTGGCTCCTCCTGCTCTGAAGACCTGTGAACTAAAGAGACAAGTTCTCTCCCCCTACAGACCCAACGTAGAATGATGAAACAGGAACCCAGGTGCCACGATACACACTCCCATTCAAAAGCAGGAGACCTAGGATAGTCACATGTCCGTGGCCATTCTGAAATTCCATGGGGTACAATCTTCCCTGCTCCAAGGGTAGGAAATGTTGGTGAAAGTCCTGGGTCAGCTTCCTGGGAATGGTCCTCTTAGGCTCTTGGCTCCACCCTCTGAGTCATCCTTCTTTTCCATAAGAAATGACCATGTTTGCTGGCTTCCTGCACTTAGGGAGTTGGGGCCACAAAGGCTACTTTTTGTTTTAAAATGTCTCTGTTCCACTGGGCATGGTGGCTCACGCCTGTAATCCCAGCACTTTGGGACGCCAAGGTGGTCGGATCATGAGGTCAGGAGTTCAAGACCAGCCTGGCCAATATGGTGAAACCCCCATCTCTACTAAAAATACAAAAATTAGCCAGGCATAGTGGCATGCACCTGTAGTCCCAGCTATGTGGGAGGCTGAGGCAGAAGAATTGCTTGAACCTGGGAAGTGGAGGTTGCAGTGAGTGGAGATCCCGCCACTGCACTCCAACCTGGACAAAGAGTGAGAGTCTATCTCAAAAGGAAAAAAAAAAAGTCTCTGTTCCTTTCAGTCAAGCTAGTACAATTAAAAATGTTGTCAGTTTCCTATGTATCAGATTATAATCCACTGCATTAGACAAAAGCCACCCTTAATTTCTTTCTGAGACAAGGCTTTTCTGCTTTGGACCCTGAATATACTGCTGAGGAAAAATTCCCTAAAGATTCTTAGAGGCCTTTTTATCTAGCTGAGAGGATCCACCTGGCAAATGCTTAAATTCTTCCGAAGTAGCAACAAAAGGGTCTTTTTTTTTTTTTTGAGACGGAGTCTCGCTCTGTCACCCAGGCTGGAGTGCAGTGGCCGGATCTCAGCTCACTGCAAGCTCCGCCTCCCGGGTTCACGCCATTCTCCTACCTCAGCCTCCCGAGTAACTGGGACTACAGGCGCCCGCCACCTCGCCCGGCTAGTTTTTTTGTATTTTTTAGTAGAGACGGGGTTTCACCGTGTTAGCCAGGATGGTCTCGATCTCCTGACCTCATCATCCGCCCGTCTCGGCCTCCCAAGGTGCTGGGATTACAGGCTTGAGCCACCCCGCCCGGCCCAACAAAAGGGTCTTATAACTGTGTCACTGATTTGGTTTTGACCCTGAGGCCACGTTTTACTAGAAGTTCCCTGGATTTGATCTTTAGCACCAGATTTCTCCCCTATAATCCATGCCTGTAATCCACATTTTTTTTCCTTTTTTTAAAAAACAGGATCTCACTCTCTCCCCCTGGGCTGGAGTGAAATGGTGCAATTGGGGCTCTCTGTAACCTCAAACTCCTGGCCTCAGGCGATCCTTCCACCTAGGCCTTCCAAAGTGCTAGGATTACAGGCATGAGCCATCGTGTCTGGCCATCCCTTCAGGTTTTTGTTTTCTGGGAGAATTTTTACTGGATTGTTAAGATTAAGAACAAGAAATAGTTGTTTTTTCCAATCCAGCAAGTTTGGGGCTAGAAACTTTTTCTTTAGGTTCTGCTTGAATCCTGAACAATTCCTTCTTCAGTTCATCTGTCTATCCATACCTCCTGCTATGCAGTTAAAATGAGCCAATTGGCCGGGCGCAGTTGCTCACGCCTGTAATCCCAGCACTTTGGGAGGCCAAGGTGGGTGGATCACCTGAGGCTGGGAGTTCGAGACCAGCCTGACCAACATGGCGAAACCTGTCTCTACTAAAAAATACAAAATTAGGCCAGGCGTGGTGGCACATGCCTGTAATCCCAGCTACTTGGGAGGCTGAGGCAGGAGAATTACTTGAACCAAGGAGGCGGAGGTTGCGGTGAGCTGAGATCACACCATTGCACTCCAGCCTGGGCAACAAGAGCAAAACTCCATCTCAAAAAAAAAAAAAAAAAAAAAAAAGAACCAGGTGGTGCAATCAACATTTTGTATCAGCCAAATCAGCAAGTTCGTGAGGTATGTTTTAGTGCTCACGTTATCACAGGGAACAGTTTTACTAAAGCATTCTGCCAGTGAATAAGTCAGGTCCCCTTTACTCAGCCTCCAATAACAATTTCCTCATTCAGCTGTCTTCACAGGGTTAACAAGAATTCTGGACAGAAATACAGTTATAATTAACATTAACCAGGCTGCACTTTGACCCACTTAAGATAGATAGGATCTCTGACATAAGAATCACAAAGCTTTTGTTTAAGAATTGCTTAAGCAAGGCCGGGCGTGGTGGCTCATGCCCGTAATCCTAGCACTTTGGGAGGCTGAGGCAGGTGGATCACCTGAGGTCGGGAGTTTGAGTCCAGCCTGACCAACATGGAGAAACCCTGTCTCTACTAAAAATACAAAATTAGCCAGGCGTGGTGGCGCATGCCTGTAATCCCAGCTACTTGGGAGGCTGAGGCAGGAGAATCACATGAACCCAGGAGGCAAAGGTTACGGTGAGCCGAGATCGTGGCCATTGTACTCCAGCCTGGGTGACAGAGTGAGATTCTGTCTCAAAAAAAAATTGCTCAAGTAGATCCTGACTTTTCAGTGGAACAGTAGACGCCAATCAGTTTGAAGACCCCCAGGGAGGAACCAGACCAGCATAAAAACATCTTCTTCATCTCCCTGTGCCATGACTTCACCCTGCACTCTTCCACCAATTGACAATCTCCACACTTTGGCCTACTCCAAACCCCTTAGAAACTCTATCCTTAAATTCCTTGGAGAGACAGATTTGAGGTTTCCTCTCATCGCCTCATTAACCAGCCATACAACTAAACCTCTTCCTCTGCTGCAACCTAGTGTCTCAGCATATTGATCTACCCTGTGTCAGGCAAAGGCCCTATTACAGTTACGTTCACAGACTTTCCATGTTCCAATAACAATCCCCTTGGGGCCTGTCTGGCCTCTGCCCACTGCTCTGTTCCTAAGCCAATGGCACATGTTTTTGGTGTTGATTATTGGAACCCTCCTACTCTAGATAGCAATTCCTGTTTTGCTTATCCCCAAAGTTTAATGGCTTAAAACAGTATCCATGCATTACCTCTTGAGATTCTGTGAATTGACCAGGCTCTGCTCTACATGACATTGGCAGGAACAGCATTATCCAGGGGCTCACTTGGGCTGGACTGTCCAAAACAGCTCACACACATGGTTGGCACCCTGTTGGGGACAGCTCAAAGGCTGGGCTCAGCTAGGGCACTGGGACATCAGGCCTCTCTCTCAACTTGGCTTCTCCATGTGATCTCTTCAACAGGGTAGGAAGGCCTAGGACAAGTTCTGTAAATGCTCTGTCCTTAGGGGTTCCCATTCCTCAGCTGCTCCTGTTACCCCAAGAAGGCTTCGACTCTGTATCCTTCTGACAGGGCAGATGTCTTAAAGATGGCTTAAAGCCACCATTTACTGACCACTTAGGAATTGCCTGTTCTGTCCTGTGCCAAGCCCTGTGCTAGAGATTGGACATGTATTTTCTTCCTTAGGCCTCAAGGTTAACCCAGCTAGGTAGGTATTGCTCCCTCAATTTACCATGTCCAGTGACTTGCCCAACGTCATGAGCTGGACTGGAATCCAGTTCCTTCTGACTCCACAGCCTTTGCCTTCTTCAGTCCATAGCCCGTGCAGACCTCCAGGGTCAACTAGAGGGGCCTACGGCAAGGTCACTGTCGGCTGAAGAACTTATGGACTTTTAGGTGTAACATACCACGGTAAACTTAAAGTGCATTTATTTTCCACATACAGCTCAGAGATGTTTACATCTTGCATACCCCTGCAACAACCACTAATATCAAGATTTAGAACACCTCCAGCCCCCTGACAAGCTTGCTTGTGCCTCTTTCCCATCTGTGTACCTCTGACTTCTACCATCAGCAATTAGTTTTGCATATTCTTGTCTTGGCCTTAGTATGAAGGGACAGACTGGGAATCACAGTTCACCACTAATTCCTATTTGTGTGACCTTGGCCAAGTTAAGAACTTCTCTGATCCTCAGTGTTTATCTGCATAATTGGCACAAATAACCCCTACTTCACAGACACTACATCTTCTGGCACTTAGGTGCTGACCAGGGTGAAAGGCATGGATTCAGTAAAGGTTGGCCCCTTTTCCTTTTTCCTTTCTTCAGTCAGTTTTTCACATTTCTGAAAAAATAAAAAATAAAATGTGCTACTCAGAGCGAAAGACGACTTCAGGAGGAGCATTGGCTCTCAACTTTAGCTACACATCAAAATCACATGGGGGCTGGGTGTGGTGACTCATGCCTGTAATTCCAGCACTTCAGGAGGCTGAGGCCAGCGGATCACTTGAGGCCAGGAGTACGAGACCAGTTTGCTCAACATGGCGAAACCCCGTCTCTACTAAAAATACAAAAATTAGCCAGGGGTGGTGGTGAGCTTCTGGAATCTCAGCTACTCAGGAGGCTGAGGAAAGAGAATCGCTGGAATCTGGAAGGCAGAGGTTGTGGTGACCTGAGATTGTGTCACTGCACTCCAGCCTGGGCCACAGAGCGAGACTCTGTCACACCCAAACACACACACACAAAATCATATGGGAAAATTTTTTTATATAACAATGCCCAGTCCCTACCCCCAGAGGTTCTGATTTAATTCATCTGCGTTAGTGAGTAGACATTCTTATTTTTTCAAAAGTGCCCGGGTGATTCCAATGTGCAGCCAGTGTTAGAAGCACCATGTTAAGTAAGGAATTGCCTATATGTTCATTTGAGAAGCTGAAAAGAGGGATATGGTGACCAACCATCCCAGTTTGCCCAGGACAATTCTAGTTTTAGCAGTGAAATTCCTGCATCCTACCTATGAAACGCCTTAGTCCTGGGCAAACTGGCATGGTTGGCCACCCATCACGAAGCTCATATGCCAGTGTTTGATATGTGTTACTTAAATTTAGGATTTCCTTTCCATTCAAGTTGAGGTTTGAAGTCAAACTACTTTTGAACTTAGGGAATAAACACTAGAAAGCTGCTACTATACCCAGCTCATTTGGGGCACATCAGCACAGAGTTTGAAATGCACAGAGAAAGCTATCAGCTCTGCAGTCCCATCACAAAAAGTAGAAAAGAGACTGAGGTCAGGAGAGAAGGAGTTCGTTTGCCACAGGCCTTAACCCTCCCAAGTCTTGACCGCTGGGGTTGCTTTGCTGACTGCCACTCCTGCTGGGCCCTTGGTGCTTTCCCTGTATCTCCTTGCCTTTTCTTGTCACCAAAGAAGTACTTCTCAAACCTTAATGTGCACGAGAATCATTGCAGGGTCCTATAAAAGGCAGTTTCTGATCCAGCAAGTCTGAGGGCAGCCTGAGATTGTGCTTTATTTTTTTGAGACAGAGTCTCGCTCTGGAGCCTAGGTTGGAGTGCAGTGGCATGATCTCGGCTCACTGCAACCTCCGCCTCCTGGGTTCAAGCGATTCTCCTGACTCCGCCTACCGAGTAGCTGGAACTACAGGCACGTGCCATCATACCAGGCTGATTTTTATGTGTTTAGTAGAGGCAAAGTTTCACCATGTTGGCCAGGCTGGTCTCAAAGTCCTGGCCTCAAGTGATCCTCCCATCTTGGGATGGGAGGTGGGATTACAGTCGTGAGCCACCGCACCTGGCCAAGATTGCGCATTTCAAACAAGCTCCTAGGTCACTTTGATGCTAAGGTCCAGGGATAATTTTTAGATTTTAAGTTTTGGGTGTGAGATGCAATTTCTCTCTTACAACCCATGTGACTTCGAGGAAATTCTTCTTGCAGACCTTCCAGTTTATCAGCTATAAAATGGGAATAATACCTATTTCACAGGTGATACTCAGGAAATTCCACATAGTTAAGAAAGTGGGTTGTTGGCTGGGCCTGGTGGCTCATACCTGTAATCCCAGCACTTTGGGAGTCCAAGATGTGCAGATTGCTTAAGGTCAGGAGTTCAAGACCAGCCTGGGCAATATGGTCAAACCATGTCTCTACAAAAAATACAAAAAAAAAATTAGTTGGCCCGGTGTAGTGGCTCACTTTGGGATGCCGAGGCGGGTGAATCACGAGGTCAGGAGATTGAGACCATCCTAGCTAACACGGTGAAACCCCGTCTCTACTAAAAATACAAAAAAAATTAGCCAGGCCGGGTGGCAGGCACCTGTAGTCCCAGCTACTCGGGAGGCTGAAGCAGGAGAATGTCGTGAACCTGGGAGGCGGAGCTTGCAGTGAGCCGAGATGGCGCCACTGCACTCCAGCCTGGGTGACAGAGCCAGACCCTGTCTCAAAGACATAAAAAAAGAAAAAATGGCTGGCTGGGCTCATGCCTGTAATCCTAGCACTTTGGGAGGCCAAGGCAGGCGAATCACCTGAGGTCAGGGGTTGGAGACAATCCTGGCCAACATGGTGAAACCTCGTCTCTACTAAAAATACAAAAATTAGCCAGGCGTGGTGATGCGCACCTGTAATCCCAGCTACTCAGGAGGCTGAGGCTGGAGAATTGCTTAAACCCAGGAGGCAGAAGTTGCAGGGAGCCAAGATCGTGACACTGCACTCCAGCCGGAGTGACAGAGTGAGGCTCCACCTCAAAAAAAAAAAAAGAAAGAAAGAAAAAAGAAAAGAAAAGAAAAGAAAAAGAAAAAGTAGGTTGTTCTGAAGATTCCATGTGCCTGGCATACAGTAGGGGCTGAGTACGAGTTAGTGCCATCTCCATCTCCACACAACTTTTGCCCTCCTGCTTGAAGAGCTCTAATAATTTCTTAACAGTTAGCACTGTCCTCAAGGTAGAATGGGCACCTAATAGGCATTTGCTGAATTGCTCAGAGAGAAGGTGAGGGTAGGCAGAGGACTGCCAGCTAGTACAGGTAGCAGAGACCAGCTCCACCTTTAATGTAACCATTTGTGTGTCCTGAGAAGGAAAACCTCATTTCATTTAGAGATGATGTTGGTAGCCAACAGCTTTTACTTTAAGGCAAAAAACAGAAGAAATGCCACAGAGAGAATATTTTTCCTTAGTAACTCATCTCAGAATGTTGAGGTTGGAGGAACCATTGGAGAGAGAAAGTGGTAGACTCATAAATATCCTTAGAGAAGCATAGGCTTTGGAATCGGAAATTCCTAAGTTTGAATTCTAGCTCTACCAGTCACTATGCTCTGTGACCTTGGACAAATCACTATTCTTCTCTGAGCCTCAGTTTCCTGAGCACTTTTCACATGTTTATCCTCAGGTCCATCATATGAGACATATGCTACTATTCTATAGGTAAAAAAGCAAAGGCACAGAGACATTCCATAGATGACCCAGGGTCACACAGCTAGAAAGTAGCAGTGCTCAGATTTAAATTCAGGCAGCCTGACTCTAGAGTGTGTGTCATTAACCACCAAACCACACTGCCCCTACCAGAGACAGTGAGAGCTTTCTCCTATTTATTTTTCTCAAAATAAACTAGTATTTGTTTATTATTATTATTATTATTATTATTATTTTAAGATAGGGTCTTTATCACCCAGGCTGGAGTGCAGGGGCTTGAACATTGCTCACTGCAGCCTTGAACTCCCAAGCTTAAGAAATCCTCCACCTCAGCCTCCTGAGTAACTGGGTCTATAGGCATGTGCCACCATGCCCAGCTAATTTTTTTTCACTATTAAGCATTTTAGTGTTTCGTTTTCTTTCTTTCTTTTTTTTTTATTTCTTCTTCTAAAAAAAACCAAAAAACAAAAACAAAAAAATGGGATGCACGTGCAGAACGTGCAGGCTTGTTACATAGGTATACATGTGCCATGGTGGTTTGCTGCACCTACCCAGCCAATTTTAATATTTTTTTCTTTGTATTGTAGTAATGGGGTTTTGCCATGTTGTCCAGGCTTATCTCAAACTCCAGAGCTCAAGCAATCCTCTACCTCAGCCTCCCAGAATGTTGGGATTATAGATGAGAGCCACCATGCCCAGCCAGTGAGCCATGATTGCATCACTGCACTCCAGTCTGGGTGACAGAGCAAGACCCTGTCTCTAAAATAAAATAAGATAAAATCCTACAATGATCAAAGAATGATCCAGAGCTCACAGCCAGGAGTCATTAAGCCTGAGTTCAGATCTCCAAGCTTTTCCTCTGCTTAACTGTATGATTCTGGGCAAATGACTTAATCTAAGTTTCAGTCTTACCTTATGTAAAATAGGACTGTTAATAGCCCAACCTCATAGAGCAGGCCTAAAAGTTCAGTGAGATAATACACGAGAAATGCTTAGCGTGGTCCCTGGCATTCTGTGGTGCTCAGTAAAAATTCAGCTACAACTGATTATTAATGGCTGATGTATGTTGTTTAGATTTGGTGAGCCTCCGGCCCTAAGATCTGAATTTTAGTGGTGGAGAGAAGTAAAGGGTCTGAGGGCTGCAGCTCCAAACATGAAAGCAAAGCCTGTGGTCAGGACCTGCAGGAGCAGGAGCCATTTAGAAAGAGAGGTATGGCTGGGTGCGGTGGCTCACGCCTATAATCCCAACACTTTGGGAGGCCAAGATGGGTGGATCACCTGAGGTCAGGAGTTCAAGACCAGCCTGGCCAACATAGCAAAACCGTCTCCACTAAAAATAAAAATAAAATAATTAGATGGGTGTGGTGGCAGGTGCCTATAATCCCAGCTACTAGGGAGGCTGAGACACAAAAATTGCTTGAACCCAGGAAGCAGAGGTTGCAATGAGCCAAGATCTCGGCTACTGCACACCAGCCTGGGTGACAAAGCAAGACTCCATCTCAAAAAAAAAAAAAAAAAAAAATGAGGTGCACAGTGTGGGGTGGGCTGGGACCTGTGTGTAAGTACTGGAGGTAGAGGTACTGGAGCCGGCCAGGCCCTGTGATGGGTAGGAGGATTCCCTCTGTGTGTGCTCATCCACCCTGTCCGGAACAGTTGCCCAGCTCTGAAACTGTCCCTGCAGTCTCCTCCCTCCAAGTAAATAGGTGCTGCTATTCTAAGAGAGGCCTGTGATAAAAATACTTGCTTTGCTTTGGAGGGTTTGTTTTTTTTTTTTTTAAGCCATGAAAATAACAGGGCAGTAGGCTGTCTATTTTGGGTTGGGGCCTTTGGCCTGCTTTCAAAGTCACAGCCCAATGAGATCTATTTAGAAAAGGTCACTGCACACTTTGCTCACGTCGATGGTGCCTTAAAACAAGCCTGCGTGGATGCACTTAGGAGACTCTGGGGCTTACCTAAGGGATAGAGTTAGAAGGAATTGTGGGGCCGCTATGTTTATGCCCCAGTGTAAATGTAAGCCCTGGCATCTCTCCATGGGGCATCAGTGGCCTTTCTCTCCATCGCCCTTTCCCCCAGCCCCCACCAACTTCTCAGGAGGCGGAGCTGCCAGCCTGCTTCTCCCTCCACCTTAGGAATCCTGCATCAGGGTGACGCTGGGTGTGGGGAATGCTCCCCAACTTCTCTATAAATCAGCCTATCATGTGGCAGCATCAGAGTCAGGCAGGAGCTCCGGCTGGGGCCCGGCATCTGGAACTGGGCTGGATTTTTCCATTCTCAGTGGACCAAAGGATGACTTGGGCGACTGAGAAAGGCACACCAGAGGAGATGGCCTAAGATGACAGAGCAGCTGGAGTGAAAAGAACCTGAGTAGTGTGAACCTTGTCCCTAGCCCTCACTAGCTGTTTGACGTTAGGCAAGTAACTTCACGCTCTGATCCCTTGTTTCCTCATTGGTAAAATGGAGATAAAACCAACCTTATAGGACTATTGGGAGGATTAAAGAAAATAGTGTATGTATGTATGTATGTATTTATACTTATTTATTTCTTGAGACAGTGTCTTGCTGTCACCCAGGCTGTAGTGCAGCAGCACCATCTTGGCTCACTGCAACCTCCACTTTCTGGGCTCAGGTGATCCTCCCACCTCAGCCTCATGAGTAGCTGGGACTACAGGGACACACCACCACACCTGGCTAATTTTTTGTATTTTTTGTAGAGACAGGATTTCACCATGTTGCCCAGGCTGGTCTTGCACTCCTGGATTCAAGTGATCCACCAGCCTTGACCTCCCAAATTGCTGGGATTACAGGAGTGAGCCACCACACCCAGACACAAGATAATATATTTTTAAAGTACCTAGTATATATAGGGTGGCTACCAAGTTTGGAAACACATAGGAATTTTCAGAATAAATGGTCTGTTGCTAATACATACTAAAATTATCTATACTTTCAGACTTTAGGGTTACCCTGCTAACACTTATATGGTGCTTACCATGTGCCAGCCACTGTTCTAAATGCTTGGCATTTTTAAACTCATTAATTCTCCATAACAACCCTGTGAGGGCCGGGCGTGGTGGCTCAAGCCTGTAATCCCAGCACTTTGGGAGGCCGAGACGGGCGGATCACGAGGTCGGGAGATCGAGACCATCCTGGTGAACACGGTGAAACCCCGTCTCTACTAAAAAAAAGAAAATACAAAAAACTAGCCGGGCGAGATGGCGGGTGCCTGTAGTCCCAGCTACTCGGGAGGCTGAGGCAGGAGAA
>NW_016817764.1:16574-26537 GCF_001698545.2 Rhinopithecus bieti
AAAAAAAAAAAAAAAAAAAAAAAAAAAAAAAAAAAAAAAAAAAGCCTGTGAGGTAAGAACTATGTTATATCCATTTTACAGAAAAGAAAACTGAGGTTCAGAAGTTAAATGGTTTACCCAATTTCGCACAGGTAGCAACTGGCAGAACCAAGAATCAAACCAAGGGAGCTAACCATTACACTATAGTTAGCCACTCTACGATTGTTCCTCTTTCTTTTTTTAAACTTAAAAAAAAATATATTTCAAAAATAAAAAATACAGACAGGGTCCCACTGTGTTGCTCAGGCTGGTCCCAAATTCCTCCTGGGTTCAAGTGATCCTCCCGCCTCAGCCTCCCAAAGTGATGGGATTACAGATGTAAGCCACTGTGCCCTGCCCAGTTGATTTTCTAGAGCACCTGATGTCTTGATGCTCAGATAATGCTAACAGGTGGGAATAATGCTAGGAGCAATTACGATGGTTCACAAAGTCCCAGCATTGCAAAGAACCCTAAGAGGTCACCCAGTGATGTGGTCTTAACTGACTGCCCTTCTTAGTCAAGAATATACTGAAAACACATCGGAATCAGTTATCAAACCTTTTGTGGGGAGAGGGCTCTCTGTATCGCCCAGACTGGGCTCAAACTCCTGGGCTCACGGGATCCCTTCACCTCAGCCTCCTGGGCATTGGGACTACAGGCCTGCCACCACACCTGGCTACATTTTTTGACTTTGCCCAACCTGTTAGGTGAGAAGTGGTCTCTCAGTGTAGTTTCTCTTACTATGATGGTGGCTCTCTTTTTGCATATTTGATTTATTTACATGTTCCTTTATGTGAATTGCCTATTCATATCCTAACTATCCCAGTCCTGACTATTTGTCTGTGGGGTTCTAGGTTTCTTCTTAATTGATTTTTGGAGCTCTTTTTACATTAGGGAAACCAGTCCTTCATCCGTGAATTGTATTTACTTTTTATTATTATTTTTTTGAAAGAGTCTTGCTCTTGTCACCCAGGCTGGAGTGCAATGGTGCCATCTCACTGCAACCTCTGCCTTCCATTTAAGCAATTCTCCTGTCTCAACCTCCTGAGTAGCTGGGATTACAGGCGTCTGCCACCACACCCCCCTAATTTTTGTATTTTTAGTAGAGATGGGGTTTCAACTTCTTGGCCAGGCTGGTCTCAAACTCCTGACCTCAGGTGATCTGCCTCCCAAAGTGCTGGGATTACAGGCATGAGACGCCCGGCTCATCTATGAATTGAATTGCAAATATTTTTTCCCAATTTATCATTTGACCTTTGATTTTGTTTAAGGTATTTATTAGCATGCAGAAAATTGACTTTCATGTAGGTCAATTTATCAGGCTTTTCTTTTATGCCTTCTGGCATTCGTATCATGCTTGGATATGGAAGTTTCCCCTGTACTGAATTTTTTTTTTAACCTTCTCAAGCTTTCCTGTAGTACTTCTCTTTTTTTTTCTTTTTTTTTTTTTTTTTTGAGATAGAGTCTTGCTCTGTCACCTGGGCTGGAGTGCAGTGGCTTGATCTCGGCTCACTGCAACCTCTGCTTCCTGGGTTCCAGCGATTCTCCTGCCTCAGCCTCCTGAGTAGCTGGGACTATAGGCACACACCACCATGCCCGGCCATTTTTTGTATTTTTTAGTGAGACAGGGTTTCACCATATTGGCCAGGCTGGTCTTGAACTCCTAACCTCGTGATCCGCCCGCCTTGGCCTTCCAAAGTGCTGGGATTACAGGCATGAGCCACTGCGCCCAGCCTTCCTCTAGTACTCCTATGGTTTCATTTTTTCTTTTTTATATTTATTTATTTATTTATTTATTTATTTATTTATTTATTTTTGAGATGGAGTCTCACTCTGTCGCCCAGGCTGGAGTGCAGTGGCACAATCTCAGCTCACCGTGACCTCCATCTCCCGGGTTCAAGCTATTCTCCTGACTCAGCCTCCTGAGTAGCTGAGATTACAGGCACCTGCCACCACACTGGGCTAATTTTTTTTGTATTTTTAGTAGAGACGGGGTTTCGTCCTTTTGGCCAGGCTGGTCTTGAACTCCTGACCTCAGGTGATCCGCCCACCTCAGCCTCCCAAAGCACTGGGATTACAGGCGTCTGCCACCACGCCTGGCTAATTTTTGTATTTTTAGTGGAGAGGATGTTTCACCATGTTGGCCTGGCTGGTCTCGAACTCCTGTCCTCAAGTGATCCACCCACCTCTGCCTTCTAAAGAGCTGGGATTACGCGCATGAGCCACCATGCCTGGTCCATTTTTTACATTTAAATCTTCCAGTCATTTGGGTTTCATTGTGGTGTAATTTGCAAAGTAGAGTCACTTTGGGTCCTACTCTACATGCCCAGCACTTTCACTTTCAGCATGGAATCATTTCTGTCCAGTCCCAATTTTAATAAAAAAAAATTTGGCCTTAATTTGGTGTATCAGTGTCCAGGGCTACCATAACGAAGTACCACAAATTTGGTACCACAAATAAGAAATCGTTCTGGAGGCCAGAAGTCTGAAATCAAGGTATCAGTGGGCCACTTTCCCTCTCAGACTCTGGGTAGTATCTTTCCTTGCTTCTACTGAGCTTCTAGCAGTGCTGGCCATCCTTGGAGGCCCTTGCCTGCAGGTGCATCACTCTAATCTCTGCCAGTGTTGTCTCTTGGTGTTCTCCCTGTGCCTGTCTTCTTACTAAGACATCAGCTAGGCCGAGTGCAGTAGCTCACATCTGTAATCCCAGCACTTTCTAAGGCCGCCAGGGCAGGAGGATTGCTTGAGCCCAGGAAATCTGAGACCGGTCTGGGCAACATGGGGAAATCCCGTCTCTACAAAAAATAAACAAAATAAACAAATAAATGGTGGCGGATGCCTGTAGTCCCAGCTAATCTGGAGGTGGTAGTGGGAGGATGCCTGAGCCCAGGGAGGTCGAGGCTGCAGTGAGCTGAGATGGGGCCACTGCACTGCAGACCCTGAGTGACAGAGTGAGACCCTTCTCCACTACAAGTTCACTTCAGCTTCATTGTGTCTGCAAAGACCTTATTTCCAAATAAGGTCCCATTGACAGGGAGGCTGAGGCAGGTGGATCATTTGAGGTCAGGAGTTCAGGACCAGTCTGACCAACAAGTTTAGTGAAACCCTGTCACTACTAAAAATACAAAAATTGACTGGATGTGGTGGTGGGCGACTGTACTCCCAGCTACTTGGGAGGCTGAGGCAGGAGAATCCCTTGAATCCAGAAGGTGGAGGTTGCAGTGAGCGGAGATCTCGCCACTGCACTCCAGCCTGGGTGACAGAGTAAGACTCGTCTCAAAAAAAAAAGAAAAAAAAAGTTAACTTCTTTTTTGTTTGTTTTTTTGTTTTATTTTGTNTTTATTTTTGAGATGGAGTCTCACTCTGTCGCCCAGGCTGGAGTGCAGTGGCACAATCTCAGCTCACCGTGACCTCCATCTCCCGGGTTCAAGCTATTCTCCTGACTCAGCCTCCTGAGTAGCTGAGATTACAGGCACCTGCCACCACACTGGGCTAATTTTTTTTGTATTTTAGTAGAGACGGGGTTTCGTCCTTTTGGCCAGGCTGGTCTTGAACTCCTGACCTCAGGTGATCCGCCCACCTCAGCCTCCCAAAGCACTGGGATTACAGGCGTCTGCCACCACGCCTGGCTAATTTTGTATTTTAGTGGAGAGGATGTTTCACCATGTTGGCCTGGCTGGTCTCGAACTCCTGTCCTCAAGTGATCCACCCACCTCTGCCTTCTAAAGAGCTGGGATTACGCGCATGAGCCACCATGCCTGGTCCATTTTTTACATTTAAATCTTCCAGTCATTTGGGTTTCATTGTGGTGTAATTTGCAAAGTAGAGTCACTTTGGGTCCTACTCTACATGCCCAGCACTTTCACTTTCAGCATGGAATCATTTCTGTCCAGTCCCAATTTTAATAAAAAAAAATTTGGCCTTAATTTGGTGTATCAGTGTCCAGGGCTACCATAACGAAGTACCACAAATTTGGTACCACAAATAAGAAATCGTTCTGGAGGCCAGAAGTCTGAAATCAAGGTATCAGTGGGCCACTTTCCCTCTCAGACTCTGGGTAGTATCTTTCCTTGCTTCTACTGAGCTTCTAGCAGTGCTGGCCATCCTTGGAGGCCCTTGCCTGCAGGTGCATCACTCTAATCTCTGCCAGTGTTGTCTCTTGGTGTTCTCCCTGTGCCTGTCTTCTTACTAAGACATCAGCTAGGCCGAGTGCAGTAGCTCACATCTGTAATCCCAGCACTTTCTAAGGCCGCCAGGGCAGGAGGATTGCTTGAGCCCAGGAAATCTGAGACCGGTCTGGGCAACATGGGGAAATCCCGTCTCTACAAAAAATAAACAAAATAAACAAATAAATGGTGGCGGATGCCTGTAGTCCCAGCTAATCTGGAGGTGGTAGTGGGAGGACGCCTGAGCCCAGGGAGGTCGAGGCTGCAGTGAGCTGAGATGGGGCCACTGCACTGCAGACCCTGAGTGACAGAGTGAGACCCTTCTCCACTACAAGTTCACTTCAGCTTCATTGTGTCTGCAAAGACCTTATTTCCAAATAAGGTCCCATTGACAGGGAGGCTGAGGCAGGTGGATCATTTGAGGTCAGGAGTTCAGGACCAGTCTGACCAACAAGTTTAGTGAAACCCTGTCACTACTAAAATACAAAATTGACTGGATGTGGTGGTGGGCGACTGTACTCCCAGCTACTTGGGAGGCTGAGGCAGGAGAATCCCTTGAATCCAGAAGGTGGAGGTTGCAGTGAGCGGAGATCTCGCCACTGCACTCCAGCCTGGGTGACAGAGTAAGACTCGTCTCAAAAAAAAAAGAAAAAAAAAGTTAACTTCTTTTTTGTTTGTTTTTTTGTTTTATTTTGTTTTGTTTTGTTTTTGCTCACTTCAACTTCTGCCTCGGGGGCTCAAGCAATTCTCCTGTATCAGCCTCAGGCATGTACTACCACACCCAACTGATTTTTTGTGTTTTTAGTAGAGATGGGATTTCACGATGTTAGCCAGGCTGATCTCCACCTCCTGGCCTCAAGTTGATCCACTCATCTCAGCTCCCCAAAGTGCTGGGATTACAGGCGTGAGCCACCGCGCCCGGCCTTTTTTCTTTTTCTTTTCTTTTCTTTTCTTTTTTTTTTTTTTTGAGACAGACTCTTGCTTTATTACCCAGGCTGAAGTACAGTGGCACAATCTTGGCTCACTGCAATCTCCGCTTCCTGGATTCAAGCAATTCTCCTGCCTCAGACTCCCTAGTAGCTGAGATTACAGGCGCATGCCACCACACTGGGCTAGTTTTTGTATTTTTTAGTAGAGACAGAGTCTCACCATGTTGCCAAGGCTGGAGAAGTTAACTTCTTTATCATAAAAAATAATTCATATGGCCGGGCGCGGTGGCTCAAGCCTGTAATCCCAGCACTTTGGGAGGCCGAGGCGGGCGGATCACGAGGTCAGGAGATCGAGACCATCCTGGCTAACACGGTGAAACCCCGTCTCTACTAAAAAATACAAAAAACTAGCCGGGCGAGGTGGCGGGCGCCTGTAGTCCCAGCTACTCGGGAGGCTGAGGCAGGAGAATGGCGTGAACCCGGGAGGCGGAGCTTGCAGTGAGCTGAGATCTGGCCAGTGCACTCCAGCTTGGGTGACAGAGCGAGACTCCGTCTCAAAAAAAAAAAAAAAAATTAATTCATATATATTGGTAAGAAAAAACACCAATACCCAAATGGTCCAAGGTCACAAACAGTTAAATCAGAAAACAGGGAACAGGTTGGGTGAGGTGGCTCACACCTGTAATCCCAGCACTTTGAGAGGTCAAGGCGAGCAGATCACCTGAGGTCAGGAGTTTGAGACCAGCCTGGGCTACATTGTGAAACCTTGTCTCTACTAAAAATACAAAAATTAGCTGGGCGTGGTAGTGTGCACCTGTAGTCCCAGCTACCTGGGAGGCTGAGGTAGGAGAATCCCTTGAACCTGGGAGTCGGAGGTTGCAGTGAGCAGAGATTTCGCCACTGTACTCCAGTCTGACAACAGAGCAAGACCCTGTCTGGGTATAAAAAAAAGAAAAAGAAAACAGGCAACATATATATAAGGAAATATTCATCCCTGTGATTAATCAAAGAGATACAACTTTAAATGGTGGTAAAGTACTTTCCTTTTTCTAATAACCCACAGAAAAAAATAAATTATCATATTCTATGCTGGCAAATGTGTAGTGTGACTGGCAATCTCACTTGCTGCTGATAGGAGTTATATTAGTATCATTTTGGAAAGTGAGTTGGCAATATAGATTGAGGTCCAAAAATGTTTATACCAATTGATCCAAGTATTCAACTTCTGGAGTTTTGTTGGGTTTTTTGTTTTGGTTTTTTTTGAGATTTTGTTTGTTTGTTTGTTTGTTTGTTTGTTTTTTGAGATGCTCTTGTTGCCCAGGCTTCAGTGCAATGGGAGTGATCTCGGCTCACTGCAACCTCTGCCTCCCAGGTTCAAGCAATTCTCCTACCTCAGCCTCCCAGATAGCTGGGATTACACGTGCCCGCCACCATGCCTGGCTAATTTTTTTGTATTTTTAGTAGAGACGGGGTTTCATCATGTTGGCCAGGCTGGTCTCAAACTCCTGACCTCAGGTAATCCGCCTACCTTGGCGTCCCAAAGTGCTGGGATTACAGGTGTGAGCCACCGAGCCTGGCTGTTTTGTTGTTTTTGTTTTTGTTTTGAGACAAGGTCTCACCCAGGCTGGAGTGCAGTGGTGCAATCATGATTCACTGCAGCCTCTACATCCCTGGGGAGGCTCAGGTGATCCTCCCACCTCAGCCTCCCACAGTAGCTGGGACTACAGGAACACACCACCATGCCTGGCTAATTTTTTTGTATTTTTTTGTAGAGATGGGGGTCTGGCCATGTTGTTCAGGCTCGTCTCGAACTCCTGGGCTCAAGTGATCCACTAGCCTTGGCCTCCCAAAGTGCAAGGATTATAGTCATGAGCCACCACACCTGGCCTTCTCAACTTTGTTTTTTTGTTTGTTATTTTTAATTTTTTGAGACAAGATCTTGCTCTGTCACTCAGGCTGGAGTGCAGTCATCCAGGCTCAATCATGGCTCACTGAAGTCTTGACCTCCCATGCTCCACTGATCCTCCCCACTCAGCCTCCCAAGTAGCTGGGACCACAAGCAAGTACCACCATACCCAGCTAACTTTTTTATTTTTATTTTTTTTGTAGAGACAGAGTCTCTCTATGTTGCCCAGTCTGGTCTTGAAGTCCCAGCCTTAATTGATCCTCCCGCCTTGGTCTCCCAAAGTATGGGCCTCCTAAAGTGTTGAGCCACCATGGTCAGCCCTAACTTCAGGAACTCTATATTAGAGAAATAATCTGAAGTGTGGAAAAGCTATTTGAACAGGTAAAGGAACATTTGTTGGATGCCTACTAAATGCCAAGCTCTTTCTGTATCTTCTCTTTTTTAATTCTCTCAGTAATCTTGTGACATAGGTATTCCTTGCTCCATTTGAAGATAAGATCAAGTCTCTGTTAGGTTAAGTCCCTGTCAAGGTCACACAGCTTGTAAATGACAGCTGGGCTTTGATCCCAGGAGATCCAGCTGGGCTCTCAGCTGCCCACGGCTCCATGTGATGCAGAGCACCCTGCATCTGCCAAATGTGGGGGCTAGAAGGGTTTGCACTGAAAGGTCTCTACGATCTCTCTAAGCTGTAAGCTTTCGTGACTATTTATTATAAGTAAACCTCAGTAAGGACAAATACAGAAATAAGTAAGAATTGTGCAGCAAATTTTTTTTTTTTCTTGGTAGACGGAGTCTTGCTCTGTCGCCCAGACTGGAGTGCAGTGGCCTGATCTCGGCTCACTGCAAACTCCCCACACCGGGTTCACGCCATTCTCCTGCCTCAGCCTCCCGAGTAGCTGGGACTACAGGCACCCGCCACCACGCCTGGTTAATTTTTTTTTTTTTAATTTTTAGTAGAGATGGATTTTCGCCGTATTAGACAGGATGGTCTCAATCTCCTGACCTCGTGATCCGCCCGCCTCGGCCTCCCAAAGTGCTGACATTACAGGGGTGAGCTACCATACCCAGCCTGTATAGCATATATTAGACACTCTTCATTTCCCCCTTCAGCACTGTGGCTTTCAGTCAAGATTAATCTTGTTTTGGATTACCATTTTGAGGATATTGGTGTTTTTTGTTTGTTTGTTTGTTTTTGTGTGTGTGTGTGTGTTTTTCTTTTGAGACAGGGTCTCCCTCTGTCATCCAGGCTGGAGTGCAGAGTGCAGTGGCATGATCATAGCTCATTAGATCCTTCCCAGGCTCAAGTGATCCTCCCACCTCTGCCTCCCCATGTAGCTTGTACCACAGGCATGCACCACCATGCCCGGGCTAATTTTTGTATTTTTTATAGAGACAGGGTCTTTGCTATATTGCCCAGGCTGGTCTTGAACTCCTGGGCTCAAGTGATCTGCCTGCCTCGGCCTCCCAAAGTGCTGGGATTACAGGCGTGAGTCACTGCAACCGGCCTGTTGGTGTTTTCTTAATTAAGATTAGTTATGTACTATGTTTGAGGGCCTATTTATTTATTGAACAAATATACTATAATGATTAAAGGTGCAGGTTCTACGTAAGGATGTTTCTTGCATATTTTCTCCTTGTTAGAAATTCTATCCAAATAGTTACTAAAAAAAAAAAAAATAGAGGGGTGTGGAATTGGACAGCTTGAATTGGATCTACAGCTCAAGCACTGTTAGCTGTGTGTCCTTGCCTCAGTTCCCTCATCTGTAAAATGGGATGATAATGGTAGCCATCTAAAAGTGTTGTTGGCCGGGCGCAGTGGCTCAAGCCTGTAATCCCAGCACTTTGGGAGGCCGAGACGGGCGGATCACGAGGTCAGGAGATGGAGACCATCCTGGCTAACATGGTGAAACCCCGTCTCTACTAAAAAAATAACAAAAAAACTAGCCGGGCGAGGTGGCGAGCGCCTGTAGTCCAAGCTACTCGGGAGACTGAGGCAGGAGAATGGCGTGAACCCGGGGGGCAGAGCTTGCAGTGAGCTGAGATCCGGCCACTGCACTCCAGCCTGGGCGACTCCGTCTCAAAAAAGACTCCGAGAGCAAGAGCAAGAGCAAGACTCCGTCTCAAAAAAAAAAAAAAAAAAAAAAGTGTTGTTATGCCCATTTGATCACGTGCCTTCTGGCATTATACCTGACATACAGTTGGTGCTCTATTGCTGTTAGCTATTGCTGTTAATAATTTCCTTTCTGTGTTTTATGACCAGCCAATTTGTTTTGGAGTCATTTGACTTCTGAAATTGTTTCTAAAAGAAAACACTGGCCAGGCATGGTGGCTCACGCCTGAAATCCCAGCAGTTTGGGAGGCTGAGATGGGCGGATCACCTGAGGTAGGGAGTTCAAGACCAGCCTGACCAACATGGAGAAACCCTGCCTCTACTAAAAATACAAAAATTAGCCAGGCATGGTGGCAGCCGCCTGTAATTCCAGCTACTCGGGAGGCTGAGGCAGGAGACTTGCTTGAACCCGGGAGGCAGAGGTTGCAGTGAGCTATCACGCCACTGCACTCCAGCCTGGCAGCAAGAGCGAAACTCCATCTCAAAAGAAAACACTGATTTTCCTGATAGGAAAATGTCTACAGGATGCCAACAGTACTATAAAGAATCTGAGCCAGGCCCAGTGGCTCACGCCTGTAATCCCAGCACTTTGGGAGGCCCAGGTGGGCGGATCACAAGGTCAGGAGATGGAGACCATCCTGGCTAACACAGTGAAACCCTGTCTCTACTAAAAATACAAAAAAAAAATTAGCCGGGCGTGGTGGTGGGTGCCTGTAGTCCCAGCTACTCGGGAGACTGAGGCAGGAGAATGGCGTGAACCAGGGAGGCAGAGCTTGCAGTGAGCAGAGATAGCGCCACTGCACTCCAGCCTGGGCGACAGAGCAAGACTCTGT
>NW_016817764.1:27530-60250 GCF_001698545.2 Rhinopithecus bieti
AAAAAAAAAAAAAAAAAAAAAAAAAAAGCTAGCCGGGGGTGGAAGTGTGCAACTGAATCCCAGATACTCGGGAGGCCAAGGCAGGAGAATTGCTTGAACCCAGGAGGTGGAGGTTGCAGTGAGCCGAGATCGTGCCACTGCACTCCTGCCTGGTGACAGAGCGAGACCCCGTCTCAAAAAAAAAAAAAAAAAAAAAATGTGTGATCTCCATCCAGGCCAGGGAAGCTTCTCACACAAGGTTTTGAACTCTAAGAAATAAATTGGTTTGGTAATAAATGGCTTCTGGTCAGATAAAAAAATAATAAAATAAAAATAATAATTCCAGAGTTCTCACAATGAACTGAATCTGGTCTGACAAAGCCTCTCCAACATGAAGCCCTGTGAATCCACAAGAACCTCAGAGGCTGTGGGGCAAAGCAAGCCACCTGAGGGATGAATAGCGGAAGGAAGACTAAAGGCGGTGGGTAGCCTTTTACCCCCATTGGTCTTTGGGGCCCGGAACACTCCTTCAGTTCAAAGACTCCCTCCTCCTGAAAGCGTGTGCATAACTCCCAGTGATTTCCACACGTGGTCTGAAGGGAATGCTCTTCAGAAGGAGAAGACATGAGCTTCACTGAATGTCAATATTCAGTTTCCAGAGAGAAAATCAACAGCTAACCTCCAGGGCGTCTATTAGGGCTCTGCTATCAGCGATAGAAAAACTAACTTAATTGTTTTAAGTCCAAAAAGGGGGAATGTTTTCTGCATGGAACTGAAAAGCCCCGCTCTGGCTGTTGCAGGTCTGTCTGGTTTCAGTGCTCAACAGAGGTTGAAGGACCCCGTGAACTCCAGGCTCTGCTCTCATTGTGTAAAGGTGGCTGAGGGCCGGGCGCAGTGGCTCATGCCTGTAATCCTAGCACTTTGGGAGGCCCAGGTGGGTGGATTGCCTGAGATCAGGAGTTCCAGACCAGCCTGGGCAAAACGGTGAAACCCTGTCTCTACTAAAATGCAAAAAATTAGCTGGGAATGGTGGCGAGCACCTGTAATCCCAATTACTTGGGAGGCTGAGACAGGAGAATCACTTGTACCTGGGAGGGAGTTTGCAGTGAGATGAAATGGCGCCACTGCACTCCAATCTGGGCAACAGAGCGAGACTCCATCTCAAAAAAAAAAAAAAAAAGGTGGCAGAGGCAGCTCCAGCTTTCCCTCCCCTCCCAGTTCAAGTCCGTGGGAAAGCCCAGAAGGCTTATTTGGAAGCTTCCTCTAAAACCTGAGACTCACTCTGATTGGATCCGTTGAGTCATGTGTCCATCCCTGAACCAATCACAGTGACCAGGGGCCTGTGCCTGAGTTACAGCTTCCATTCCTGGCACCAGGGGGAGAGTCCCAGACAAATAGCAGGGGCTGAGAGTAGGGGAGGGGTGGGTCCCCAAACGTTTCTTAGGATAAGAAGAAAAGGCAAACACTGAAGTCCACTGTAACCGACTACTTCAACTGAGGCATGGGGCCTGAGGTGGACAGCCCAGGTGCTTCCCAGCCCCTTCCAATGGGCCAGTCTCTCACCAAACTTAGGCACTCAACAAGCCAAACTACTTAGATTTCCTTTCACACACACACTGTATGAGTGATCTATTGCTGTGTAACAAATTATTCCAAAACTCAGCAGCTAAGACAAGCATTTACTATCTCATGCAGTTTATGAGAGTCCAGTTCAGCCGGGGCTTAGCTGGTGGCTCTGGCTCAAGGTCTCTCATGAGGTCATAGTCAAAAAACAAAAGCTGAGGTTGCAGTCAGTGGGGACCATGGTATCTGAAGGCTTGATGGGCCTGAAAATCTGCTCATGTGGCTGCTGGCAAGCGGCCTCAGTTCCTCATCATGTGGGTCTCTGTATAGGACTGACTGTGACTTCCTTCAGCACAAATGATCCAACAGAGAGAGAAAGAGATAGAAGATAGAAGAAACAGGGCTTAAAAAAAAATCTTGGGTTAAGTTCCTTTTTCTTTTTTTTGGCAGCAATGCATATAGTTTTTTAGAACTAGCCTTGGAAGTGACACACCACCACTTCTGCGGTATTCTATTGGTCATGCAGACCAACCCTGACAAAATATGGCAGGGAATTTCACAAGCTATGAATAAAGGAAGTGGAGATCACTGGCAGTCATCTTGGAGTCTGGCTACCATGAAGAGTGCCAACTCCTGCCTCTGTGTGTATCTTTACTTGCCCTGTTTCTTCTGCCTGTCTTTCCCCATCTCCTTCCCTTGGAGAATTTCATTTGTCATTTCATTCCTGAACACACTCCTCCCCCAGCAGACCCTCCCTTCCCACTTATCCAGTCATGCCGTCTCCGAGGAGCACTGACCTGTAGATAGACTACTATGTTTCAGTGCCTTCCCTGGGCCTGTAATTCATTTGTTCTCCTCCACACTGCACAATGAGGCCCTCAAGGGCAGGGACTCTGCTGGGCATCTCTACATCTCCAGTAGCTGGTGTGCCCTCCAGCATGAGGCTGAACTGTAGATAATGGAGAGTGAAAGGGAGAACTGAGAGGATTGTCCCTATCATTTCAGCAAAACAAAGCAACACAAGCACATCTTGATTATCTTGATTATCTGGTCCTGATTATCTGGCTTTCATTCTCCCTTTGGAGCCATCCAATGTGAGCCAATGAAGGAAATTATATCAGTTTTAGACTGGATATGGTGACAATGAAATAACCAGAAATTAAAGCGTTAGTCATTCAATAAGCCTTGTTCCTTTGAGGTTCGTCTTAAGGCTAAAGCCATAGTTTCTCTTCTGTCTTAGCTAACAGTGAAACACGTATATATTAAGCACCAACTATATGGTCAGTACTACGTGCTGCGGGATGGGGGTGGTAGAATGTACCATAATAAGGCCCTTATCCCAGAGAATGAGAAAGACCTAAGCCATTACATTTTTTTGAAGCTCCTGAGATTTTTATTTATTTATTTATTTTTTATAGATGGAGTCTAGCTCTGTTGCCCAGACTGGAGTGCAGTGGCGCAATCTTGGCTTACAGCAAATTCTGCCTCCCAGGTTCAAGTGATTCTCCTGCCTCAGCCTCCCAAGTAGCTGGGACTACAGGAGTACACCACCACTCCAGGCTAACTTTTTGTATTTTTAATAGAAATGAAGTTTCACCATGTTGGCCAAGCTGGTCTCGAACTCCTGACCTCAAGTGATCCACCTGCCTTGGCCTCCCAAAGTGCTGGGATTACAGGCATGAGCCGCCACCCCCGGCATCTCCTGGTATATATTTTTTAAACGTAGAAATGCCAAAGCAGGTATTAAAAAATGGTGATGGGCCAGGCGCGGTGGCTCATGCCTGTAATCATAGCACTTTGGGAGGCAAAAAAGGACGGATCACCAGGTCAGGAGTTTGAGACCAGCTTGACCAACATGGTGAAATCCGGTCTCTACTAAAAATACAAAAAGTAGCCGTGTGTGGTGGCATGTGCCTGTAATCCCAGCTACTCAAGAGGCTGAGGCAGGAGAATTGCTTGAACCCAGGAGGCGGAGGTTGCAATGAGCTGAGATCGAGCCTAGCCTGGGTGACAGAGCCAGACTCTGTCTCAAAACAAAACAAAACAAAACGAGCAACTGACGATGAAGGCTGGGCACGGTGGCTCATGCCTGTAATCCCAGCACTTTGGGAGGCTGAGGTGGGAGGATCGCTTGAGCTCTAAAGTTCAAGACCAGCCTGGACAACACGGTGAAACCCCGTCTCTAATAAGATACAAATAATTAGTTGGGTGTGGTGGCATGGGCCTGTAATCCCAGCTACTTGGGAGGCTGAGGCAGGAGAATCGCTTGAACCCGAAAGGTGGAGGTTGCAGTAAGCTGAGATCACACCACTGTACTCCAGCCTGGGTGATAGAGCCAGACTCTGTCTAAAAAAAAAAAAAAAGTTATGAAATATTTTAAAGGCTTATTTAAAAATTTTTATTTCTATTTATAGAGAAGAGTTCTTGCTACATGGCTCAGGCTGGTCTTGAACTCCTGGCCTCAAGCAATCCTTCTGCTTTGGTCCCCAAAATGCTGGGATTACAGGCACGAGCCACTGTGCCTAGCCTTTAAAAGCTTATATTCAACAAACTAATAACTTTTAAATTCATAATCCACCCCCCTACAAACATAAATTTATGATGCTCTTTATAAGATAAAGGATTTAAGATGTAATTCACAGATGTGGCCAATTAATACTTTTCAAAGATAGTACAACAATAGGTCCCATCCCATATGAATTTCTGTAACCTCATCAGTCCCGCATTGAGAAGTGGATTCTGTATTTCCTCCCCTTGGCTCTATGGGCTGTGACTGCTACAGTCAGTAGAGTACAGTGGAAGAGACGCTAGGTCAGTAGGTCATAAAATACTATGACGCATTGGTTGTTGGTGCTCTGAGTCCCCAAGCAGGAATTCTGGACACCCTGAGGCCACTGTGCTGGAAGAGCAGGCAGAGGTGCTCTGGCAGATACCCTCAGCTGAGCTTAAGTTCAGGCAGCTTGTTACACAACAGTGGACAGCTGGAATAATAATCTACCACAGACAGTGTGGTCTGGGGTCAGGCTCCAGTTTAAAATTGTATGATGAGTGGTTTCTTGTTTTATTCTGATCAGTGTACCTCTATAACCTTGTGTGGGGAGAATGGCAAATTTTAAGACCCTTCCAGGCCTATATGACCCTCCTGGCCTCTCTCCAGGGTCATCTACATAATTTGTGAGACCCAGTGCAAAATGAAAATGCAGGGCCTGGCCGGGCACGGTGGCTCACGCCTGTAACCCCAGCACTTTGGGAGGCTGAGGTGGGCAGATCACAAAGTCAAGAGTTCGAGACCAGCCTGACCAACATGGTGAAACCCTGTCTCAACTAAAACTACAAAAATTAGCCGGGTGTATTGGCATGTGCCTGTAATCCCAGCTACTTGGGAGGCTGGGGCAGGAGAATTTTTTGAACCTGGGAGGCAGAGGTTGCAGTGAGCTGAGATCACATCACTGCACGCTCCAGCCTGGGCGACAGGGCGAGACTCCCTCTCAAAAAAAGAAAAAGAAAAAATGCAGGGCCCATGGCCGGTTGCCATAGCTCACACCTGTAATCCCATCACTTTGGGAGGCCAAGGTGGGAGGACTGCTTGAGTCCAGAAGTTCGAAACCAGCCTGGGCAACATAGTGAGACCCCTGTCTCTATTAAAAAGAAAAAAAAATGCAGGGTCCTTGTTCAAAAGGCAGAAGAAAAAGTGCCATTAAAAGTTTGACTAAGGGCGGGCACAGTGGCTCACGCCTGTAATCCCAGCACTTCGGGAGGCCAAGGTGGGTGGATCACCTGAGGTCAGGAGTTCGAGACCAGCCTGGCCAAAATGGCAAAACCCCGTCTCTACTAAAAATACAAAAATTAGCCGAGTGTGGTGGCACACACCTGTAATCCCAACTACTTAGGAGGCTGAGGCAGGAGAACCACTTGAACCCAGGAGCTGGAGGTTGCAGTGAGCCAAGATCAAGCTCAGCCTGGGCGACAGAGTGAGACTCCCATCTTGAGAAAAAAAAAAAGAAGGAAGGAAGGAAAGGAAAGGAAAGGAAAGGAAAGGAAAGGAAAGGAAAGGAGGAAGGAAGGAAGGAAGGAAGGAAGGAAGGAAGGAAGGAAGGAAGGAAGGAAGGAAGAAAGAAAGAAAGAAAGAAAGAAAGAAAGAAAGAAAGAGAAAGAAAAAAGTTCAACTAAAATGTAGAACTTGGCCAGGCACGGTGGCTCACCCCTATAATCCCAGCACTTTGGGAGGCCAAGGCGGGAGGATTGCCTGAGGTCAGAAGTTTGACCAACCTGGCCAACACATAGTGAAACCCTGTGTCTACTAAAAAAATACAAAAATTAGCTGGGCATGGTGGCGCACGCATGTGGTCCCAGCTACTTGGGAAGCTAAGGCAGGAGAATCGCTTGAACCCAGGAGGCGGAGGTTGCAGTGAGGTGAGATTGCGCCACTGCACTCCAGCCTGCACGACAGAGCAAGACTCCATCTCTCAAAAAAGATAAATAAATAAAAAATGAAAAATAAAATGTAGAACTTTTCTTTCATGGTCTCTCCACCATGTTTTATATTTGCTATTTCATGTCATGTGTAGGGGCCTGTGTGTGCCCACCAGCTGGCTCCCAGGTCACCACTCCCACCAGCAGCCAGACTGATGTGCTGAGCCCAACTGGGGGCAGGGAAGGCAATCTTTGCTTCCCACTAGAACACTGTCCCACCTCCAGATAGATAGTGACCCTCAAGGGATTGCAACTTCTGTACCAGGTAGTGTTCAGAATCTGGGTCAGGGGCGGGAGGTGCCTGCTAGGCTGCCTGCCAAATGTGTAGTGGTAGGACCACACCTGGTGGACTGGGAGGAGTCCCACCCTGACCTTCCTTGCCCCACCCCAAGGTGGAGGGTCACAACAGGAGTTGGGTGGGGGTGAGAGAGGGGAGGCTGCGCCAGGTAGCAGTAGGGAGTGGGGTGGGGTTGGAGGGAAGTGGCAGACACAGTGGAGCAAGTGGTTGGAACCTCACCCCTTCCCTGGCAGGGAGGAAGTAAGAGTCTGGACCACGCAGGAGCGGAGGTCTCAAGCTCCATCGCCACATTGGACTTCACATACAAAACGCAAACTCAAAGATAAAATGATGAAGAATTTCAAAACAGAGATCACAGAGCATTCAACTCCAAGTGTAGGAGCTTTCTGAGCATGGAATGGGGTTCCTGTGTGACTAGCTGGTCTTGTGGTCATAAAGCCCACCCTGCCTCTCATCACACAAAATAAGATGCTTTTTTTTTGAGAAGGAGTCTTGCTCTGTCGCCCGGGCTGGAGTGCAACGGTGCAATCTCAGCTCACTGTAATCTCTGCCTCCTGGGTTCCAGCGATTCTCCTGTCTCAGCCTCCCAAGTAGCTGGGATTACAGGTGTCTACCACCACACCTGGCTAATTTTTTTGTATTTTTAGTAGAGATGAGGTTTCATCATGTTGGCCAGGCTGCTTTTGAACTCCTGATCTCAAGTGATCTGCCCACCTAGGCCGCCCAAAATGCTAGGATTACAGGCGTTGTAGCAGGACGAGCCGCAGACAAAACTTCTCAGACACGGGATTAAAGAAGGAAGAGGTTTTTTATTCGGCCAGGAGCGTCGGCAGACTCGTGTCTTAAGAGCCGAGCTCCCCGAGAAAGAAATACTTGGTCTTTTAAAAGGCTTACAACTTTAAGGGGTCCACGTGAAAGGGTCGTGATAAATCGAGCAAGCGTGGGAAACATGACTGGGGCTACATGCATCAGCTAACAGAACAAAAGTTTCACAATGCTTTTTTCATACAATGTCTGGAATTTACAGATAACACAAGTAGTTTAGGTCAGGGGTTGATGTTATTATTATTACTTTGTTTAATTCCTAGGGCTGGGTGGTGGTGCCCAGGTTGTCTGGCTATTTATCTTACTTTTGTTTCTTTCTCTCTTTCTTCGTGTTTTGTGAACTAGGCAAGGTCGGGGGAGGAGGGCAGCAGGAATAGTAGTGGTCTCATTCCTTAGCGTGAGCCACCACACCCGGCCGATAAGATGATTAAATAGGGATCTCAGCCTCACCAAAGCCCTTGGTGGGGCAGGGGGAGGTGGGCACATCATTCCTATTTCACAGATAAGAAAACCTCAGATACATTAGCCAGTTTGCTAATACATAGAGTCAAACAGCTAATAGGATAAAGAGATGGAAATTCAACGTCTATAGCTGAATTAAAAAAAAAAAAATTAGCTGGGTGTGGTGACGCACCTGTAGTCCCAGCTACACAAAAGGCTGAAGCGGGAGGATCACCTGAGCCTGGGGAGGATGAGGCTGCAGTGAGCCGTGATTGCGCCACTGCACTCCAGCCTGGGTGGAAAACAAACAAAACAAAACAAAACAAAAGGCTGGGCATGGTGGCTCACACCTGTAATCCCAGCGCTTTGGGAGGCCAGAGAGCGCGGATCACAAGGTCAAGAGATCAAGACCATCTTGGCCAACGTGGTGAAATCCCGTCTCTACTAAAAATACAAAAATTAGCTAGGCGTAGTGGTGCGTGCCTGTAGTCCCAGCTACTTGGGAGGCTGAGGCAGGAGAACTGCTTGAACCCAGGAGGTGGAAGTTGCAGTGAGCAGAGATTGCGACACTGCACTCCAGCCTGGTGACAGAGCGAGACTCCATCTCAAACAAAACAAAACAAAACAAAACAAAAAACAAGTCTATAGCTCTTGTGCAGCTGTAGTCCCAGCTATACCTGATGCTGAGGCAGGAGAGTCCCTTGAGCCCAGGAGTTTGAGACCAGTCTAGATAACATAGTGCAACCTTGTTTCTATTTTTTTTTTAAAGATGAGTTTTGCTCTTGTTGCCCAGACTGGAGTGCAGCGGCATGATCTCGGCTCACTGCAACCTCTGCCTCGGGATTCAAGTGATTCTCCTGCCTCAGCCTCCTGAGTAACTGGGATTACAGGCGCCTGCCACCACGCCTGGCTAATTTTTTGCATTTTTAGTAGAGACAAGATTTTACCATGTTGGCCAGGCTAGTCTCGAACTCCTGACCTCAGGTGATCCACGCCTTAGCTTCCCAAAGTGCTGGGATTACAGGTGTGAGCCACTGTGTCTGGCCCCTCTATTTTTTTTTTTTTTTTTGTGAGTAGTGCTACCTTTTAAATAAGTCAGATTCCAAAGCTTGTGCCTGTTCCGTGATGCCTATATGAGGCTGAGAAAAGGCAATGCACACAACGAAGTTGGGGTAGAGGTGGAGCTAGTCGCTGCAGAAGTGGTCCTCGAGCTGGGATCTAAAGCACGGAAGGGTATTTCCAACACAGGAAATGCCAGGAGCTGCTTCACCAAGCTGCTCTGGGTTTCACAGCCCTGCAAGTGTAAAAGGAGCCAGTCCTGGGACAAGAGGAATCAGACAGCGCTGGTGTGAAATAGGAGAGAAGCACAGAGGTAGAGTTTCAACAGGAAGGGCATACCCTTTTCCAAATGCCACAAAGGGCATTGAGACCTGGACTTGGGACACCCTCCTGGGATTTACCGGGGACCTTGGAGAGTGGTTTCCATGGGAAGGAGAGGCATTCTGGGGATGGCTGTGGAAGGCCAACTGTCAGGGCTTAATGCAGGTGGTGGGTAAGAAAATTAAGCCTGAGCCTAGACCAGTTTTTAGATTAATTTGGCCCTAAAGGGGAGGAATTAGGGTAGCAAGTGGAAGGGGCACACTGGTGCTTTTCTTCTTCAAGACCCAGTCGACTTGTCCATGTAGGGCAGAAAGCAGTGAGTCAGGGAGAGAGGCTGGGGAGAGGCGGAGGAGCAGCGCTTCCTATGCTCCTACTGTGTGCTAGGGACTGTGCTTTCCAGTTTTGTTTCCTCCCAGCAATGCCTGAAGGCAAGTGTTTCCTGCTTGACCTGAGGGAGAGGCCAAGAATCACAGAGATGAGGGGCAGGCTGGGGTTTGGTCTCCCAGCTGTCTGACTCCAGAGTCCAGGCCAGCCCCTCTGTGCAGAAGAGAGAGGAGAGATTGGGCTTATCAAGGAGAAAGCATGTTCTCCTCAGGAGCTGCTAAAGTAGGAATATGCTATAATCGGGCTCCTGTTGAAGGTGGGTCTTCAGCCCTGAGGTGTGTCCAGGGCTCAGAGCAAGTGAGTCTTCCCCGTCCCACCCCCTAGTGTTCAGGTTTATTGAGGCTATGAGGATCTATAAGGAAGCCTTGCGTCTGTGGGGTGTAGCCTGACATCAGCCTGGACAGTGGCCCAGATAGGGTCTCCACCATTTGGGTTTACTTGAAAGTGTGACTCTCAGCTCCACCTCGCCCAAAAATTTTGGGCCTGAACACAGCGAAATAGCAGAGGTGGTTGCAATAGAGCTTGCCTTCATGCTCCAGGTGGCCCTTGGAGGTCAGTGTCTTTCCACACTTCTCGCACTTGAGGCAAGGCCAATGCCAGTCCTTGCCCTGGGAGGTCACCTGTTCAGCAAAGTACACTTCTGGTTTTTTTTTTTTTTTTTTTTTTGAGATGGAGTCTTGCTCTGTCACCCAGGCTGGAGTGCAGTGGCGCGATCTCAGCGGATTCCATCTCCCGGATTTGAGCAATTCTCCTGCTTCAGCCTCCCGAGTAGCTGGGACTACAGGCGTGTGCCACCATTCCTGGCTAATTTTTCTATTTTTAGTAGAGACAGGTTTTCGCCATGTTGGCCAGGGTGCTCTCAAACTCCTGACCTCAAGTGATTCACCCGCCTCGGCCTCCGGAAGTGCTGGGATTACAGGCATGAACCACCACGCCCAGCCAAGTACAACTTGTTGCACTTACAGCACGTGGGGATGGCAGCATTGGGTCTGGTGCAGGCAGCTGTGGCTGTAGCAGGACTATTAGTGCGAGACTCACATGTGAGTCTTGAGGGAATGCTGTGAAGAACCTTCCTCCAAAGGTGAGCCATGGAGGTGGTGGGAGAGGTCCTGGGAGGCTGGGCACTGGCCATGTCCAAGAAGCAGGTGGCCCTGGATCGCTATGAGTAGGGCTGCTTAGTCAGGGCATGTCTCCTCCCGGGGCTTTGCAACTGAAGCAGAGTGGTAGGGGAGGTGGTGCTGGGAAGTGTTGTGAGTAGTGTCCTGGTGAGGGTCACATTGGATTCAAGGGAAAGGGGGAGTATGACAATGGAGGAGGTGCTAGGGCTGGGGAATAGGCCATGGACCCCACCCTACAGTTCAGTTCCCATCTCCCAATCTGTTTCCAGGGTGAACCAGGCAATTTCACCTCCAGGCAGGTTTTTTTGTTTGTTTTTAAAGTTTTGAATGGGGTAACACACTCACATGGTTCAAAACTAAAATTATAAAAGCTAGGCAGTGCAAACTATTTTTCCCTCTGCTGTACCACATCTACCCAGTTCTCACCTTCCTCCTGGCCTGTGATTACCGTTAGCAGCATTTGGTGTGTCCTCCATACATACTGTACGTCTTTTTTTTTTTTTGAGACCAAGTGTCGCTCTGTTGCCCAGGCTGGAGTGCAGTCATGTGATCTCGGCTCACTGCAACCTCCGCCTCCCAGGTTCAAGCGATTCTCCTGCCTCAGCCTCCCGAGTAACTGGGACTACAGGCACATGTCACCATGCCTGGTAATGTTTTGTATTTTTAGTAGAGATTGGGTTTCACCATGCTAGCCAGGATGGTCTCCATCTCCTGACCTTGTGATCTGCCCGCCTCGGCCTCCCAAAGTGCTGGGATTACAGATGTGAGCCACCGCGCCCAGTCTATACTTTAACTCTTTACAAGCAAATATTTTCCTCCCTTTTCACCAAAAAAAGCATACTGTTCACACTGTTTGTTTCTTGGCTCTTTTTTTTGGCAATATTTCTTGGACATCTTTCCATATCAGTACATAGAGTTCATCATTCTTTTTTACAGCTGCATGGTATTTGTTTGTTTGTTTGAGACAGGGTCTCACTCTGTCACCTAGGCTGGAGTGTAGTGGCACAATCTCAGCTAACTGCAACCTCCGATTCCCAGGCTCAAGTGATCCTCCCACTTCAGCCTCCTGGGTAGCTGGGACCACAGGTGTGTGCCATCAGACCTACCTAATCTTTTGTATTTTTGGTAGAGATGGAGTTTCACCATGTTGTCCAGGTTGGTCTCCAACTCCTGAGGTCAAGGGATCCACCCGCCTCGGCCTTGCATAGTGCTGGGATTACAGGTGTGAGCCACCACACCTGGCCCATATTTGTTAGATTACAAGCAATGTGGGCCGGGCGTGGTGGCTCACACCAGTAATCCCAGCAGTTTGAGAAGCCAAGGCAGGTGGATCACAAGATCAGGAGTTCGAGACCATCCTAGCCAACATGGTGAAACCCTGTGTCTACTAAAAATACAAAAAAAAAAAAAAAAAAAAAATTAGCTGGGTGTGGTGGCATGTGCCCATAATCCTAGCTACTTGGGAAGCTGAGGCAGGAAAATCGCTTGAACCAGGGAGTCGGAGGTTGCAGTGAGCCGAGATCATGCCACTGCACTCCAACCTAGCGACACAGCGAGACTGCATCTACAAAAAAAAAAAAAAGATTACAAGCAATGTGGCAAGGAATAACCTGTTTGGACATAATTTCACACCTTTACAAGTATATCTGTAGGATAAATTCCCAGGAGGAGAATTTATAGCACAAAACATATATGCATTTATAATTTTGATATTGCCAAATCACCTTCCATAGAGATTGTTCCAGTTTATTTATTTATTTATTTTTGAGACGGAGTCTCGCTCTGTTGCCCAGGCTGGAGTGCAATAGCACAATCTGGGCTCACTGCAACCTCCGCCTCCTGGGATCAAGCGATTCTTCCACCTCAGTCTCCCGAGTAGCTGGGATTACAGGCACCTGCCACCATACCTAGTTAATTTTTTTTTTTTTTTTTTTTTTTTTTTTTTTTTTTTTGGTATTTTTGTAGAGATGGGATTTCACCATGTTGGCCAGGCTGGTCTTGAACTCCTGATCTCAAGTGATCCACCCACCTCGACCTCCCAAAGTGCTGGAATTACAGGCGTGAGTCACCACACCCGGCTGATTATTCCAAAGTATATGCATCCAAGTACTTTATGAGAGAGCCCAGGTCTTAATTTTTAATTGTTTTCCAAGATGGCTGTACTAGGCTTTCCTGCAAATGACACCATAGCATGTATTGTGGTTGCCACCCCAGCAACCAGTCCCTCACCCTCCACCATGGGCTGCCCATTATGGCATGAGGGGGATTAACACTGGGCCAGGTATCTTTTGCACCTTTAGGATTCCCCTTCAGCGTTCTCTCCATGCTGTCTGCCCCAGGAAGGCAATCTCCAACCTCAGAGACTTGCTTGCTGTTTCCCAAAGGTATGCTAATCACACTTCTAAGCCTTTGCCCATACTGTTCCCACCTCTTGCCCTGCACTCCTTCCCTTCTCAGTCTGGAACATTCTGAAGTTGTCCTCACAGGATTAACAAGAATTTTGGACAAATAAGTATTAATAGTTACAATTAAGCATTACTCAGGCTGTACTTTGACCCACTTTCTTGTAACTGAAAGACACAGAGCACTAGATACTGACCATTTGCATCCCCATTGTTCCTACAGACAGGCTTTTTTTTTTTTTTTTTAACAAGGTCTCACTCTGTCACCCAGGCTGGAGTGCAGTGGTATAATCATGGCTCACTGCAGTCTTGACCTCCTACGTTCAAGCAATCCTCCCGCCTCAACTTCCTCAGTAGCCCAGTCTACAGGTGCAGGCTACCACACCTAGCTCATTTTAAAATTTTTTTGTAGAGACGGGTCTCCATATGTTGCCCAGAATGGTCTTGAACTCTTGGGCTAAGGGATCCTCCCACCTCAGCCTCCCAAAGTGCTAGGATTACAGGTGTGAGCCGCCACCACACCTGGCCTATAAATAAGCTTTCTGATGCTAGAATAGTAAGTCTTTTGTTTAAGATAGGTAGAACATCTGACATTATAATCATAAGATTTTGTTTAAGAATTTCTGAAGATGTTTTTTAGATCCTGAATTCCAGCAAGATAGTTGACCTCAAATAGTTTGAAGACCCACTAACCCCTCCAGAGGAATGGAATCAGCATGAGAATACAGTTTCTTCATCTCCCTGTTCCATGACTTTGCCCTGCGCTCTTTGAGCAATCAAGGATCTCCACACTTTGGCTGATTCCCAAACCCCTGAAAACACTGGCCCCAAACTCCATGGAGACAGATTTGAAGTTTCCTCCCATCTCCTCATTCAGCATCCCTAGAATTAAACCTCTTTCACTGCTGCAATGTGGCGAATTGACTTGCCATGTGCACTGGATAAAGGATCTATTATGGTTACAATTCCACTCATTCTTTAAGGTAGCTTACATGTTGCCTCTGGTCACTGCCTCCCTCCTCTGGGTACCCCTTGCACAGTCATCCATGAGAGCACATATGCATCACCTGCTGGGGCAACTCTTTGTTTACATGGTTCTGTCTTTCCCAGCACCCAGCCCAGGCCAGCCCCACACTTCAAAGTCCTGCAGGGCAGGATGGCATGGAAAGGTCACAGGTTTGGGAGTCTGACTGAATATGACTCCACCCTCTGTCCTCAGCCTCATTTGCTCCCCCAGTTTTCTGTGCTCTAACCACACTGGCCTGCACTCCTCTCTCACTTCATGGCCCTCACACATGCTGTTCCAACTGCTTAGAATGCTCTTTCTCTGGCTCTTTTTCATCCTTTCATGCCCAGCTTAACTATCACCTCCTGAGACAGGCCTTCCTTGGCTACTGAATCTAAAGGCACACCCTCTTCCCATTCTGTCATTCTCTAGCAATTCCCTTCATTGATTTGCCACAACGCTAATTATCATATTATTCATTTACTTGTTTGCTGCTTGTCTCCCCTGCTAGAGCTTAAAGTCCTTGAGTACATACAGGGACTTTGCCTTGTTTACTGCTATAGGCCCAGCTCTAACACAGGGCCTGGCATATATTAAGCGTTAAAGAAATTTAGGCCGGGCGCGGTGGCTCAAGCCTGTAATCCCAGCACTTTGGGAGGCCAAGATGGGCGGATCACGAGGTCAGGAGATCTAGACCATCCTGGCAAACACAGTGAAACCCTGTCTCTACTAAAAAATACAAAAAACTAGCTGGGCGTAGTGGTGGGCGCCTGTAGTCCCAGCTACTCAGGAGGCTGAGGCAGGAGAATGGCGTAAACCCGGGAGGCGGAGCTTGCAGTGAGCTGAGATCCGGCCACTGCACTCCAGCCTGGGTGACAGAGCGAGTCCTCCGTCTCAAGAAAAAAAAAGAAAAGAAAAAAAGAAACTTAATTTTAGCTTTTTTTAGACAGGCTGGAGTGCAGTGGCATGATCATAGTTGACTGCAGCCTCCTGGGCTCAGGTGATCCTCCTGCCTCAGCCTCCCAGGAAGCTAGAACTAAAGGAATGTGCCACTACGTCTGGCTAATTTTAAAAATTTTTGATAGAGATGGACTCTCACGATGTAGTCTAGACTGGTCTCAAACTCCTGGCCTCAAGGGGTTCTCTCACTTTGGCCTCCTGAATTGCTGGGATTACAGGTGTGAGCCACCAGTCTGCCAAGAAATTTTATTAACTGAATGAGGAATGAACAAACAAAACAGATCCAAATCCTTGCTCCACTACTTATCACCAGCTTTGTGTCTTAGGACAAATTACTTACCCTCTCCTCATGTGAAGATGAGGCCTCTCATGGGTTGTGTATTGGAAACTGTAAAAATGCCTGATATATGAAGACGTTCTGTAAATGGCCGCTATTTTTTCTTTCCTTCATGTGAAAATGCACCCTTTTGCCGAACATAAAGACCTGACTGTACATCTTTCTTTTTTCTTTTTTTTTTTTTTGAGACAGAGTCTTGCTCTGTCGCCCAGGCTGGAGTGCAGTGGCGCAATCTCGGCTCACTGCAAGCTCCGCCTCCCGGGTTCACGCCATTCTCCTGCCTCAACCTCCCAAGTAGCTGGGACTACAGGTGCCCGCTACCACGCCCAGCTAATTTTTTATATTTTGTTTAGTAGAGACGGGGTTTCACTGTGTTAGCCAGGATGGTCTTGATCTCCTGACCTCGTAATTCACCTGCCCAAGTCTTCCAAAGTGCTGGGATTATAGGCGTGAGCCACCACTCCTGGCCAACTGTACATCTTTCATTTTTTTTTTTTTTTTTTTTTTTTTTTTTTTTTTTTTTTGAGAGAGGGTCTCCCTCTATCTCCCAGGCTGGAGTGCAGTGGCATGATCTTTGCTCACTGCAACCTCCACCTCCCTGGTTCAAGCAATTCTTGTGCCTCAGCCTCCCGAGTAGCTGGGACTAAAAACATATGCCACCATGCCCAGCTAATTTTTGTATTTTTAGTAGAGACGTTTTTCGTCATGTTGGCCAGGTTGGTCTTAAAATCCTGACGTCACGTGATCCGCCTGCCTCAGCCTCCCGAAGTGTTGGGATTACAGGTGTGAGCCACTGTGCCCGGCCTATTTTCCTCCTCTGATCTGACATCATGGGCATGTCTACTCTTCCTTCAAACCATTTCAGACTCATTCCTTCCTCCTATTACCCTTCTGAGACCTTTCCTAATAACTTTAGCACACATGACCTCTCCTACAACCAAACCAGAGGTATCCAAAGTAGGGGATACGCAACCCAGCGTGTAACACAGTTGTTCTTAGCACACACAATGCCCCAAAAATGGAAACAGCCCAAATATCCACCAACAGATGAATGGATAAACAAAATGTGGTATAAACTTACAATGGAATATTATTCAGCCATGAAAACGAATAAAGTACTGACACATGTTACCATGTGGATGAACGTTGAAAACGTTATGCCAAGTGAAAGAAGTCAGTCACAAAAGGCCACGTATTGTGTGAGTCCATTTTTATGAAATATCCAGAATAGAAAAATCTATAGTGACAGAATGCATATTGGTGATGGCCAGACATTTGGCGGATGGGGAAGAAATTGCTTGATGGGTAAGGGGTTTTACTTTGGAGTAATGGAAATGTTTTGGAACTAGGGGTGGTGGCTGTAAAAGACTGAATGTACTAAATGCCACTAAATGTTCAGTTTAAAATGGTTCATTTCACCTCAATAAATTTTTTTAAAAATGAAGTAGCCATTCTTCCAGGTGAGCTGAAAAGTTTGAATGAGGCATAGGCTCCTTAAATTTCTAAGATGTAAAGTGCTGGGCAAATAGCAGGTGGGGATGCTGAAGGAAGGAATAATCAGAAGGTCAGCAAGTATGGCTTCAAAGTTCTGCCTCAAGTAATAATGATAATGATAATTAGGGATAGTTATAATATTGACTTCTTTGGTTTCCTTGTAAACCAGTGTTATTTTAGAAAAAGAGGGAGATAGCTCTAGGAATTACAGCTAACACTTCTACAACACTTAATATGAGCAAGGCATTGTTCCAAGTACTTTCCATCTAAAACTTACTAAATCCTTACAACTCTAAGACATAGTATCATCACATTTCCATTATAGATGAGGGAATGGAGGAATTGAGAAGTTTAAATGAGTTCTCCAAGTCACAGATAAGGAAATGGCAGAGTCCAAATTTGAACCTAGGCAAGTCAGGCTATAGGCACTGAAGTCTCAACCACCAGGCTCTGCACTAAGTGCTCTCCAGGTTTTATCTCATTTAATCCTGTAAGGAAGGTGTTATTATTCCCATTTTATTTTATTTATTTATTTTTGAGACATAGTTTCGCTCTTGTTGCCGAGGCCAGAGTGCAATGGTGCAATCTCCGCTCACCGCAAACTCTGCCTTCCAGGTTCAAGCAATTCTCCTGCCTCAGCCTCCCGAGTAGATGGGATTACAGGCATCTGCCACCATGCCCGGCTAATTTTGTATTTTTAGTAGACACGGGGTTTCTCCATGTTGGTCAGGCTGGTCTCAAACTCCCAACCCCAAGTGATCTGCCCACCTCGGCTTCCTAAAGTGCTGGGATTACAGGTGTGAGCCACCGCGCCTGGCCTATTATTCCCATTTAAAAAATCCCCTTCATGGTATCCACATTCCACACCTTCTAGTCTTTCTTTCTTTTTTTTTTGAGACGGAGTCTCGCTCTGTTGCCCAAGCTGGAGTGCAGTGGCGCGATCTTGGCTCACTGCAAGCTCTGCCTCCCGGGTTCACGTCATTCTCCTGCCTCAGCCTCCTGAGTAGCTGGGACTACAGGCACCCACCACCACGCCCAGCTAATTTTTTTTTGTTTTTTTTTTGGTATTTTTAGTAGAGACTGGGTTTCGCCATGTTAGCCAGAGGGTCTCGATTTCCTGACCTCGTGATCCACCTGCCTTGGCCTCCCAAAGTGCTGGGATTACAGGCATGAGCCACTGCGCCTGGCCAGTCTTTCTCCTACATTTATTTTTATGTTGGTCCACATACTCCTGTCATTCTCACTTTGTTTCATTTTTCTTTTCTTCTTCTTTTTTAAGAGACAGGGTCTTGCTATGTTGTCCAGGGTGGAGTGCAGTGAGGCAATCATAGCTCAAGCTATCCCCAACTCCAAGTGATCCTCCCGCCTCAGCCTCCTCCCTAGCTGGATTACAGGGGCATGTCACCATGCATACTAATTTTCTTTTTTTTCTTTTCTTTTCTTTTCTTTTCTTTTTGGTGGAGATGGGGTCTCGTGTTGCTCAGGCTGGTCTTCAACTCCTGGGCTCAAGTGAACCTCCTTCCTTGGCCTCTCAAAGTGCTGGGATTAGAGGCTTTGGCCACCACATCCAGCCTGAATCTTATTATTTATATTTTCTTTTAGTCTCCCATTATTAGAAGGCAGGGATTTTGATTGCTGTTAATTTTCCAATATCCAAAATAATGTGTGGTACCTAATAGGCTCTCAATATTGAAAAGGAAGACTGCACATGGCATTCTGTAGTATTAGGTAGGTATCTTGTGTTCCTGTGTTTGCATAAATAAGATCATACATAATGTTCTGGTTTTTTAACTTAATGACTTTTTTTTTGAGATGGTGTCTCACTCTGTCGCCCAGGCTGGGGTGCAGTGGCACCATCTCCCCTCACTGCAAGCTCCACCTCCTGGGTTCACGCCATTCTCTTGCCTTAGCCTCCCAAGTAGCTGGGACTACAGGCACCCACCACCACGCCTGGTTAATTTTTTTGTATTTTTAGTAGAGATGGGGTTTTACTGTGTTAGCCAGGATGGTCTTAATCTTCTGACCTCGTGATCTGCCCACCTCGGCCTCCCAAAGTGCTGGGATTACAGGAGTGAGTCAACGCACCTGGCCCAGCTTAATGGCTTTTTCTTTTTTTCTTTTTTGAGACAAGTGTCTGGCTCTGTCACCCAGGCTGGAGTGCAGTAGCGCTCTATTGACCACACCTGGCCAATTTTTTTGTTTGTTAGTTTGTTTTATATTTTTTAGTAGAGACATGTTTCACCATGTTGGCCAGGCTGGTCTCAAACTCATGACCTCACGTGATCTGCCCGCCTCCACCTCTGCCTCCCAAAGTGTTAGGATTACAGGCGTGAGCCACCACGCCCGGCCATGTCTTTTTTTTGAGACAGTTTTGCTCTTGTTGCCCAGGCTGGAGTGCAATGACACGATTTCGGCTCACCGCAACCTCTGCCTCCCGGGTACAAGCAATTCTCCTGCCTCCGCCTCCGGAGTAGCTGGGATTACAGGCATGCACCACCACGCCCTGCTACTTTTGTATTTTTATTTTTTTATATTTATTTATTTTTTCGAGAGGGAGTCTTGCTCTGAATGGAGTGTAATGGCGTAATCTCGGCTCACTGCAACCGCGGCCTCCCGGGTTCAAGCGATTCTCCTTACTCAGCCTTCTGAGTAGCTGGGATTACAGGCGCACGCCACCATGCCCGGCTAATTTTTGTGTTTTTAGTAGAGACGGGGTTTCTCCATATTGGTCAGGCTGGTCTCGAACTCCCGACCTCAGGCTGCCCACCTCAGCCTCCCAAAGTGCTGGGATTACAGCAGTGAGCCACCGTGCCCGGCCCTTTTTGTTGTTGTTGTTTTAAATTCAGTAATTATATCTAGTTCATTCTTGGATGGACAACCCGGATTGGATGTAGCAGCCTTCTCTTAACCAGTTTCCTGTTAATCTACATTTCACCCCGTGTTTCTCGAGAATGCAAATATAGCATTAAACATCTTCACACGTAACTTTTTGTGTATGTGTTTACTTATTTCTCTAGAATTCGTGTCTAGAAGTGAAACTGCCGGGAGGAAGGATATATATATACTTTTAAAAATGTCCAAGTCCCACTCTATGATAGCACTGAGAGGGCACACAACAGGTTTCAATGTACCTTGGATCAATATTATCAGTTTTTCTAACGCTTTGCTAATGTGATGGGGAAAAAAAATGAACCCCCAATTTACACACGAGGAAAAGACCGCTTAAGGTTCAGGGACTGTCCACATAGCTGTCAAGTGCCGGAGCCGTGATTTGGCATTAGTGTCCGACTCCGGAGAGGATGCGTCAAAGTTGGACACTGTGCTCTGTGTCCTGGGGCACGTCTGGTGATCGCCGGGTCTTGCAATGCTGGCAGGCAGGCCTTCCTCTCCCCTTCTAGGCCTCTGGCCACTCCTGGCTGGCCGAAAGCCGGCTCTTCTCGATTACCGAGTACCCCTCCTGAGATTAAGTCAGCATCGCCTAACCTCTTCTGCTCCGAAATGGCGGCCACCAGATCGCGAGCCCAAGCCCCGGGGGCGGGGCCTGTGTTCAGGCCAGAGCGATGGATGCCCGAGCCACGTTAGAAGTCGACTGCCAGGAGGGCTAGCGCAGAAGCGGAGAGCCGGTGGCGTCGCAGGTCGGGAGGACGAGCACCGAGTCGAGGGCTCGCTTGCCTTGGCCGCCCGAGAGTCTTAATCGCGGGCGCTTGGGCCGCCATCTTAGATGGCGGGAGTAAGAGGAGAACGATTGTGAGGTGGGAAGGGTTTTCTGCTGCATTCCTTGGGCCCCGAAAAGGGTCAGCTGGCCGGGCTTTGGGGCGCGTGCCCTGAGGCGCGGAGCGCGTGTGCTACGATGCGGGGGCTACTTGGGGCTCCGTCCCCTGGGCTGGGGACGCGCCAAATGTGACCGCCTCCCGCTCCCTCACCCGCCGCGGGGAGGAGGAGCGGAGGAGAAGCTGCCACCGGACGACAGGACGTTGGGGCGGCCTGGCTCCCTCAGGTAGGTGGCAGGGCCGGATCGTGGATGCCGGGGGAGCCGAGCGGCGGGACTGAGGGACCGGCTTCCAGGGCGAGCGGGCCTGGGTGGCGCTGATGGAGCGGCCCCGCGGCTGCCGGGCGGAGGGCTTGGGCCAGGCCGCTGTCACCCCGGGTAGCGTTGGGCGGGGGCCCTGGAGTCCGGTGTCATGGCCGGCGAGCCTAGTTCCCACATCCCACTCAAATTTCCTTGTGTTTTGCGGAAACGTGCCAACGCCACCCCTGTGCCAGTGCGCATTCCTCATTATTTGGCGGTGGGAAAATCCGCCCAGAGCTGCCCCATATCTGTTGTCACTTGGATGGGCCAATTCCTTTTCTCTTGGGCCGTCGATTGTGGGACCCGGGCTTGCACGCAGCCTTTCTCAGGATACTTCAGTCAAGTGACATCCTTTTAGGGAGGACATGAGGAATCGGGTAAGAGAGGAGGACACTGGCCAGTGCCCTACCACAAAGTCACAGGGGTCTCTTCTTGGATATCAGGACTAGCCTTGGGTATCAGGACTCTGTGGGTTATTAATGAAAGTCTTGGGATGCTTATAGAGGATTGGCCTCAGGACGCTTTGGAATGAAGAGCCAGGGCTGCCTTTTGTGTGAAGCGAGAGCCGCCGGGACGCTTCAGCTCTGCAGCTGCTGAGGCTCTGCGAGCGAGTCGATACCCAAGAGAGAGGAGTTTGGACGTCGTGAGAGGCGAGGCGGCCGTGTTCATTCATTGTTCTCTTTCTAGGGCTCTGGGTGTGCCCCTGGTATTCATTCTGTGGTGGGAAGAAGGATAGGAACTTATGTGTCTCCTTGAGATGTGAACGGGTTCTAGGGGGTCACTTAATCTAAGTAGGAAATGAATTCAAGGCACGTTCATTGAGCGTTTCTGCTTGCCTGGTCCTCTGTGGGCTGAGTGGAGAGATTCTGCCCTCCCTGCGCTCCTAAGGCGTGAAAACAATGCAGTGTGATAAGAATTGGCTTACCAAGTGTTGTGGGGATTTAGAACAGTTAGTTTTGCTTGGGGAGGAGTTGAGGAAGCTTCTACACTCGAGGAGACTTAAGCGTCGAGTTTTGAAAGACCGGTGAGTAAGTGCTCACCAGGTGAGGAGGAACTCAGGGAACAGCTGGTATAAAGGCTTAGCGACATGTAGGAGTTGGGATGAGTTTGGGGAGCAGCAAATTGCCTGGGGTGCAGGAAGGAAATGGTGAGAGATGAGAGAAAAATAAAAGTTGCTAGAATTGTGAGGGGGTTTTGTTGTAGATGGTGAACTAATTGAATTTGGATTATTGTATATGATTTGCTGAATCTTTATTCTTGCTGATAGTTTTCTCCCTTTGTTGATGTTGAAGCTGATAGTGATTGAAAAGGTTTAGTTTGTTAAATTTAATGACTTTTTAGTTTTTTTAATTTTTTCAGAACAATTAAAACTCTTTTTTTTTTTTTTTTTTTTTTTTTAAAGGAACAGGATCTCACTCTGTCACCCAGGCTAGAGTGCAGTGGCATGATCATAGCTCAGTTGCAGCCTCTAATTCCTGGGCTTAAGCAGTTCTCCTGCCTTTGCCTCCTGAGTAGCTGGGACTACAGACAGGTGCTACCACACATGGCTAATTAAAAAAAAAAAATTTAGTAGAGATGGAGTCTGGCCCTGTTGCCTAGGCTGGTCTCAAACTCCTGGGCTCAGGTGATGCTTCTGCCTCCACCTCTCCCTCCCAGCGTGCTTGCTGGAATTACAGGGGTGAGCCACTGGCCAGGCAGAACTTTTTTTTTGTTTTAATAATAGAGAGGGGGTCGCACTGTGTTGGCCAGACTGGTCTAAAAAGTATGCCTTCAGTAGAACTCTTGGGCTCAAGTGATCCTTCAGCTTCAGCCTCTCAAAGTGCTGAAATTACAGGTGTGATCCACTGTGCCTGGCCAGCAGAACATTTTTGATACGTGTTTTATATCAAATGTTTTGCACTTACACAGTGGTGAATGAATTGAACTCATATATTCCTGGGGATTCTTGCAAAAAATTATCTTAAAGTTATACTTGCTCACAAAAATGTTAACTTTATAAATGTAAAACACTCTCCTAATATTTGTTTTATTATCCCATTATTTTTTATTTTTTTGAGACAGAGTCTCACTCTGTTGCCCAGGCTGAAGTGCAGTGGTGCAATCTCGGCTCACTGCAACCTCCGCCTCCTTGATTCAAGCAGTTATCCTGCCTCAGCGTCCCGAGTAGCTGGGATTACAGGCATACATCACCACATCCGGCTGATTTTTGTATTTTTAGTAGAGATGGGGTTTCGCTGTATTGGCCAGGCTGGTCTTGAACTTCTGACTTCAAGTGATCTGCCCACCTCGGCCTCCCATGGCCTCACTGGAATTACAGGCGTGAGCCACTGTGCCTGGACTAAATTTTAAATATAAATAATGTACTCCCCAGTCTTACAGAAATTGGACGACTCTAGAAAACAAGCATCCAAAAAATGTGTAGGATGTATTTTTAGATTAATAAGTGTATTTTTAAAACTATTTCTTGGTATTGACTTCTTGGATAACCTGTTATAAAATATTTATCCCCATAAACATAATCTTCCTAAAACAGGTATAATACTGTGATTAATGTTTATGCTAAAGTGACTATTATGGAATTAACAGACTTCAGTTGCAGTTCCTAAACCTTGCTTTTGTTGTGATGATTATATACCACTGAAGAACATTCAGGATTATTTTGACTTGTTTTTACCCTTATCACTGAAGGGCTAAGCTGTTTAAAATGCAGCATAAACATTTGACCCAGTTGAATGTTGGGATACTTGGAAAAATAAACCTGTTACTGTTTCTGTACTAAAGGCTTATCTTTTAAAGATATGTAGTTTTTTTTTAGTGCAGTGGCACGATCTCGGCTTACTGTAACCTCTGTCTCCCAGGTTTAAGCATTCTCCTGCCTCAGCCTCCCAAGTAGCTGGGACTACAGGCACCTGCCACCACGCCTAGCCAATTTTTGTATTTTTAGTAGAGATGGGGTTTCGCCATATTGGCCAGGCTGGTCTTGAACTCCTGATCCACCTGCCTTGGACTCACAAAGTGCTGGGATTACAGGCGTGAGCCATCGTGCCTGGCTGATATGTGGTGTTTCGTGGTTATAAATTTATAGTGGAATTCCTTTGTTAAAGTCTTGTCGGTAGTTGTAAAAACATCAGCCAGTTGTGGTGGCTCATGCCTGTAAGCCCAGCACTTTGGGAGGCTGAGGCTGGTGAATTGCTAGAGCTCAGGAGTTTGAGACCAGCCTGGGCAACATGGTGAAAACCTGTCCCTACAAAAAATGCATACACAAAAAAAGAAAAAATTAGCAGGGTGTGGTGTAGTATGCCTGTAGTCCCAGCAACTTGGGAGGCTGAGGTGAAAGGATCACCTGAGCCCAGGGAGGTTGAGGTTGCAGTGAGCAATGTTCATGTCACTGTACTTCAATGTTGGTGACAGATACCCTGTCTCAAAAAAAAAAAAAAGTGTGCCTTCAATGGAAGGCTTGAGCATATTTTATGGGATTTGGTTTAGCTGAAAAAAACAGTGAGAAGCAAATTAAGCTGGTAATTTCTGATGAAAAGTATCTAAAAGATGAAGAACGTTAAGCATCAAGTATTATATAACAGTTGCTCTGAGACTAGTTGCTTTTAGTTTATTCCATTTGTTTGCTCTGAAGATTAAACAACTTCTTGTAAGTTAAATTTGACTTTTCCAGGAGCACTGGAATATTTAGGAAATGAAAAATACAATTGATAACTTTAAACTACTATTTCAGGTAGTCTATTAGTAGTAAATGTATGATTCTACATTTAAATTTCAGGTAAATCTTTGTTAGTAACCTACTGCCTAAAAAAATGTTACATGAGGGAGTACTTTTGTTTGCATGTTAGGAACATAATAGGCCATACATAATAATCTTGATCTTGGGAGGAGCTTGTTAGCCAAACAGCATGCCTTAATGTTGACTTGCAGAAGAGAATTTTAAATACTGCCTTTGAAAGGCAATGTACTAATGTGACAGTGAGGAGGTTTATGAAACCTTGAAATTGAGCTTTGACTTAGTTTTTTGTTTTTAAGTTGCGCAGATCGTGGGAGTCATTTCTTCAAAACAAATGACCGTGAGATGGAAAATTGCTTACCTTGAGTAAATTAATTGGAAAATCAGAGAACACTGGGTTTATTTAGAATGAGGTTGTTTAGGTCTTTTATTGGTATGTGTATGGGAGGGTAGAATTCCTAATTGCTCATCTGACTGGGTTCAAAATGTAATACTAGATATTTGTGTTGCAGTTCAGTCGATACTTTTGGTATAGGGCTAACTTATCTTGCCTGTATTTTTTTTTTTTTTTTTGAAACGAAATCTGGCGCTATCACCCAGGCTGGAGTCCTGTGGTGCAATCTTGGCTCACTGCAACCTCCGCCTCCCAGGTTCAAGGGATTCTTTTGCCTCAGCCTCCTGAGTAGCTGAGATTACAGGCGCTGGCCACCACGCCTGGCTAATTTTTGTATTTTTAGTAGAGACGAGATTTCACCATGTTGGCCAGGCTGGTCTCAAACTCCTGACCTCAAGTGATCCACCCTCCTCAGCTTCCCAAAGTGCTGGCATTACAGGCTCGCCCAGGCATCTTGCCTTGTAATTCTCATGATAGTAATGGCTGGGTATTTTTTTCTTGCCTTAGAGTTGTAAGTAAAAATTCCTTAATTACACATTAAGGTTTCATCTTTAATTTTACAATGTGTGAGTCATTTTGTAACTTCTTTTCTCCCAGAATGACTTGTGTAGCTCTAAATGATTTTAGTTAATTTCAGATGTTTGCCTTTCTTCTAAAATGACCCCTAGAATCTCAGCTTAACCAAGGAAAGTGTCAAGTGGGTGTTGTTTCTTTGTTACTGGTTTTGGCTTAGACTATCTAAAGTTTGGCAAATTACTTACAAAGTATGTTAACTGGCATCACATTCCAATCAGTGCACATAGTATTTTTTGAGGAACACTTGACACATGGTTTTATTTTTAGACCAGATTCTAAGGAATTTTACTGGGTGGGGATTAACAATCCTAAAGCTAGTTTACAGTTTTAAAATCTTTATGATTTAGAAGTTGTTTACTTTTTTTGTTAATAAATGGGAAGCAGCAGGCAGTGGCAATCAATTTTTTGTTTGTTTGTTTTTGTTTTTGAGATGGAGTTTCATTCTCGTTGCCCAGGCTGGAGTGCAATGACACGATCTTGACTCACCACAGCCTCTGCCTCCTGGGTTCAAGTGATTCTCCTGCCTCAGCCTCCTGAGTAGCTGAGATTACAGGCATGTGCCACCACGCCTGGCTAATTTTGGATTTTTAGTAGAGACAGGGTTTCACCATGTTGGTCATGCTGGTCTCAAACTCCCTACCTCAGGTGATCCGCCTGCCTCAGCCTTCCAAAGTGCTGGGATTACAGGCGTGAGCCACCACACACAGCCCTCACATAGCTTTTATGATAGTATGTTCTTATAATTGTTCCATTTTATTATTATAATTAATCTCTTACTGTGCCTAATTTATATGTTAAACTTGATCATGGGTATGTATGTATAGGAAAAAACATAGTATATACAGTATAGTATACTGTTTTTGTTTTCACGCATTCGTTGGTAGTCTTGGAACATATTCCCTGTGGATATGGGGGGCGCTGCTATATGATGGAATGTTACTTAGTAATAAAACGAAAGGATATATTGATGTATACTACAACATGGAAGAACCTTGAAAACATGCTAAGTAAAACCATGCAGGAAAGACCACATATTGAATTATGCCATTTATGTAAAATGTCCAGAATAGGAAAATCCTTGGTGACAGAAAGTAGATTAGGGGCTGAGGGATGTAGGGAATGGTCAGTGACTGTGATAGGGTTTTTTTTTTTGGTGATAAAAGTGTTTTGTAGTTATGGAGATGGATCCACAACTGTGAATATAATAAAAGCCATTTAATTATGCACATTATTTTTTTTTTTTGAGATGGAGTTTCGCTCTTGTTGCCCAGTGGAGTACAATGGTGCAGGATCTCAGCTCACTGCAACCTCTGCCTCTTGGGTTCAAGCGATTCTCCCGCCTCAGCCTCCTGAGTAGCTGAGATTACAGGCATGCTCCCCCATGCCCAGCTAATTTTGTATTTTTAGTGGAAATGGGATTTCTCCATGATGGTACCATCGAGACTGGTCTCGAACTCCTGACCTTAGGTGATCCGCCTACCTCGGCCTCCCAAAGTGCTGGGATTACAGGTGTGAGCCACTGCGCCTGGCCCCTGCCTGGAAATTCTTAAGAATTAAATATTGTTGGCCGGGCGCGGTGGCTCAAGCCTGTAATCCCAGCACTTTGGGAGACCGAGACGGGTGGATCACGAGATCGGGAGATCGAGACCATCCTGGCCAACACGGTGAAACCCCGTCTCTACTAAAAAATACAAAAAACTAGCTGGGCGAGGTGGCGGGCGCCTGTAGTCCCAGCTACTCGGGAGGCTGAGGCAGGAGAATGGTGTGAACCCGGGAGGCGGAGCTTGCAGTGAGCTGAGATCGCGCCACTGCACTCCAGCCTGGGTGACAGAGCAAGACTCTGTCTCAAAAAAAAAAGAAATATTGTTTTCTTTGAGTAAGTAATAAGGTCCCATACCACAAAATTTAAAGGATATAGAAAGTTATGTTGTGTATAGTAATTCTATGTTCCCCTTTGTTCTCTAGCTACCCAGCTTCCTTTCACGGAGGGAAATATGAATTCTTATGTATTGTATCCTATTTTGTGATGACACAAGAATATTTAAGGGTAGATGTGCTGGCCTTATTTTCTTGCTCAAATCTTCCAGGCTCTCCCTGGATACCAGACTAAGTATATACAATTCTTGCCTCCGTGTCTTACTTACATTGCTTTCTCATAGTATAATGTTTAGTGGAAATCAAAAGCCAGTATTTTAAGCCTCTGTTAGGTGCAGGCCAGTGCACTTGGTGCAGCATAAGGCAAGTTCCTACCTTCAAAGACCTTATCTAATTGAGAGAGGCTGACATTTCCTTACTTTTACCTATTCCTCTGCCCCCCCCCCCCGCCCACCGCCCCGAGAGGACATTTCACTCTTGTCACGAAGGCTGGAGTACAGTGACGTGATCTTGACTCACTGCAACCTCTGTCTCCCGGGTTCAAGTGATTCTCCTGTCTCAGCCTCCCAAGTAGCAGGGATTACAGGCACCTGCCACCACGCCCGGCTAAACTTTGTATTTTTGGTAGAGATGGGGTTTCACCATGTTGGCCAGGCTGGTCTCGAACTCCTGACCTCAGGTGATCCACCCGTCTTGGCCTCCCAAAATGTTGGGATTACAGGCGTGAGCCACCGCAGTGGCCAAGTTGAATTTTTTGTATAGATGTCTTATGGCTCTGTTTAAAAGTGGGTCGTGTCCTATTCTTACATATTTCCAGTGGGGCATGTCTTACTCTTGTTTATATATCTCCAGTTCTTAAAACCTTGTCTTACACAGCAAACATTAATCAGAGGTTAATCACTTACGGATTTAGTTTCACTACGGCCATCTCTACAAAATGCTTACAGTAAAGAGGCTATACTTATTAAATTCAAACTTAGAACTTTGTAACTTAGGACCTAACTTAGAACTTTGTAACTTAGGACCTAACTTAGAACTTTGTAACTTAGGACCTATCTGTTGCAGGAACTTAGGACCTATCTGTTGCAGGAGCTACCTTACTTAAGCTTCTCCCTCTATTGGGCATTATATGTAGAGTGCTCTAGGTTCTGCCTGCTAGCGCCTTGATGATATTTGCCTGCTTTATCTGCTCACTGACTCTTTAGCTCAAGCAGCTGTTACCATGCTGGCTGTTTCCTTTTGTATTCATAGGTTTTAGATATGGAAGAAAGTTATACCCAGAGAGAATGGGGGGATAAATAATACTCTACCGTTTTTGACCTTAGTCTGGTGTAGAATTGTAGTGTGATTTTGAGAGGAGAGATTGTGATTTCCCTGGCTAGTATTACCTAGTATTGCCTGACAATGCAAAATGGACCCCTAGGCTGTCTTATGTAAGTTGGAGGAGTGGGGGTTTGGAGGTGGTATGTGTGTGTGTGTGTGTGTGTGTGTGTGTGTGTGTGTGTATCTCTACAATCCAGTGACATTTAACAACATTCACAATGTCTTAAAACCATCCCCACTACCTGTTTCCAGAACCTTTTCATTACTTCAAACAGAAACAGTACTCATTAAGTAAGAACCCCTCATTCCTCACTATGCCCAGTTCCTCGTAACCCCTATTCTACTTTCTCTCTACGAATTTGCCTATTCCAGGTACCTCATATAAGGGGAGTCATACGCTGTCTGTCCTTTTTTGTCTGACTTATTTTACTTAGCACATTTTTTAGGTTTATCCGTGTGGTGGTGGCTTGTATTAGTATTTTATTCCTCTTTGTGGCTGAATAATACTTCATTGTATGGGTATATCATTTTGTTTATCTCATCAGTGATGGACACTTGGATTATTTCCACCTTTTGGTTGTTGTGAATAATGCTGCAGTGAACATTGGTGTACAAATATCAGTTTGAGCCCCTGCTTTCAGTGCCTTAGGGTATATGCATAAGAGTAGAATTACTGGATCATATGGTAATTCTGTGTTTACTTTTTGAGGAACTGCAAACTGTTTTACGCAGTGACTGCACCATTTTACATTTCCCACCAGCAAAGCACAAGGGTTCCAGTTTTGCTGCATCTTTTCCAACACTTGTTTTTTTTTTTTTAATTTTTTTTGTTTTCTTTTTTAATTTTAAAATAACAATCCTGGGCCAGGCACGGTGGCCCATGCGTGTAATCTCAGCACTTTTGGAGGCCGAGGCAAGTGGATTACCTGAGGTCAGGAGTTCAAGACCAGCCTGGCCAACATAGTAAAACCCCGTCTCTACTAAAAATACAAAAAAAATTCGCCGGGCGTGGTGGCACATGCCTGTAATCCCAGCTACTTGAGAGACTGAGAATCGCTTGAACCTGGGAGGCAGAGGTTGCAGTGAGCTGAGATCGCACCATTGCACTCCACGAGAGTGAGACTTCGTCTCAAAAATAAATAAATAAAATAACAATCCTAATGACTGTGAAGTGGTTGTAGGCTTTTCTTTTTGCATTTTAAAAAATTATTATTTTTACTATTTTAGAGATGGGGGGAGTCTCACTATGTTTACCAGGTTAGTCTTGAACTCCTGGCGTCAGTTGATCCTCCCATTTTAGCCTGCCAAAGTACTGGGATTACAGGCATGAGCTACTGTGCCTGGCCCTCCTTTTCTTCTTATTGCTACTTAGATCTAGTGGGCCAAACAGAACCTTTGGATTTGACTATATTTGGATCTCAAGGGGTTTTCCTCCCTCTTAAACCTGTGTGTAATGTTCTTCAAAGAGATAAATTAATTACACAATGACATCTTTTAAAAGAACACTGTTTTCTTTCATCCTTGTGAGGTGTAAGAAGAAAATAAGCAGAAAAAAAAAAAGTTTTCTGTAAATTGATACACATAGTTGTAGTTACTTTATACTCATACCCTTTCTTTGTGTTGTGAGTGACAGAGTCTCACTCTGTCGCCCAGGTTGGAGTGCAGTAGTGTGATCTCCGCTCACTGTAGCCTTGACCTCCCAGGCACAAGCCATCTTCCCTCCTGAACCTCTTGAGTAGCTGGGACTACAGGTGTGTGCCACCATACTCAGCTAATTTTTGTAATTTTTGTAGAGATGGGGTTTTGCCATGTTGCCCAGGCTGATGTCGAACTGCTGAGCTCAAGCAATCCTCCCTCTTTGGCCTCCCAAAATGCTGGGATTATAAGCATGAGCCACTGTGCCCGGGCTCTCATACTCTTTTATTCTAAAAAGTATTTAGGGCCAGCCTCTGTGGCTCATGCCTGTAATCCCAGCACTTTGGGAGGCGAAAGAGGGAGGATTGCTTGAGCCCAGGAGTTTGAAACCAGCCTGGGCAACATAGTGAGACCCCTCCATCTCTAAAATAGTAAAAATAATAATACCGAAAATACTAGTCAGGCATGTGGTATGCATCTGTAGTTCTAGCTACTTGGTAGGCTGAGGAGAGAGGCTTTCTTGAGTCCAGGAGTTGGAGGCTGCAATAAGCTATGATTGTGCCATGGTGCTCTAGCCTTGGCAACAGAGCAAGATGCTGTCTCTCGAAAATAAAAATAAAAAGAAAAGATGAATAGTCTGTCTGAAATGGCCGACAATCGCAGCTGCTGACCTGTATCTACTGTATAAGTCAAGCAGTTCAACTTTTTATTATAATGTCATGATTTTTCTTTGCTTCTTGGGAGTGCTTCCAGCATCACTAGTGGCATTTCATATGGGACCCATGTTGTTATTCAGAGTTTATGGTATTGTACTGTACGTGATGACAAATACAGAAGACCCATGAGAGACCACTTTTTTTTTTTTTTTGAGACATAGTCTGGGTCTGTCGCCCAGGCTGGAGTGCAATGGCGTGATCTCAGCTCTCCCCTGCCTCCTGGGTTCAAGCGATTCTCCTGCCTCAGCCTCTCTAGTAGTTGGGATTGCAGGCGCTCACTACCACGACTGGCTAATGTTTATATTTTTAGTAGAGACAGGGTTTCATCATGTTGGCCAGGCTGGTCTGGAACTCCTGACCTCAAGTGATCCACCAGCTCGGCCTCCCAAAGTGCTGGGATTACAGGAATGAGCCAATGTGCCTAGCCAAGAAATACCACTTTTTACTGCAATAGGAAATTTACTGGAGAGACCTACTGCTCACAGGGACACAAGGCCTTTTAAGTGGATACTTGCAACTTGTAACACTTGAGTTCACTGCAATAGTAAGAAGAGGTGGCTATGAAATTACTATAGTAATTTGTGTGTACAACAGGTTTGTTTTGTTTTGAGGCAAGGTCTCACTCTGTCACCCAGGCTGGAGTGCAGTGGCAAGATCTCAGCTCACTGCAGCCTCCGCCTCCCAGGTTCAAGCGATTCTCCTGCCTCAGCCTCCCAAGTAACTAGGATTACAGGCTTGTGCCACTAAACCCAGCTAATTTTTGTATTTTTAGTAGAGATGGGGTTTTACCCTGTTGCCCAGGCTGGTCTCAAACTCCTGGCCTTGAGCAATCGACCTCCGTCAGCTTCCCAAAATGCTAGGATTATAGGCATGAGCTATCTCACCCAGCCAACATCAGTTAGTTTTATGCAGTTATTTATTTATTTATTTATTTATTTTTGAGATGGAGTCTCACTCTGTTGCCCAGGCTGGAATGCAGTGGCTTAATCTTGGCTCACTGCACTCGCTGCAACTTCTACCTCCTGGGTTCAAGTGATTCTCCTGCCTCAGTCTCCCGAGTAGCTGCACAACACCTGGCTAATTTTTTGTATTTTTAGTAGAGACAGGATTTCACCATGTTGGACGGGCTGATCTCGACCTCCTGACCTCCAGTGATCCACCCACCTTTGCCTCCCCAAGTGCTGGGATTACAGATGTGAGCCACTGCACCTGGCTGCAGTTATTTAATATACTGCATCTTAACATCTGTTTACATTTCTCTCAACTGCGAATGTGTGTCTGTGCAAATGGTGTTGTATGGTCTGTAAGCGTATGCATAAGTTTTGATTTTTTTTTTTTTTTTTTTGAGACCGAGTCTAGCTCTGTCGCCCAGGCTGGAGTGCAGTGGTGCAAACTTGGCTCACTGCAGCCTCTGCCTCCTGGGTTCAAGTGATTCTCTTGCCTCAGCCTCCCGAGTAGCTGGGATTACAGGCACCCGCCACCACGCCCAGCTAATTTTTGTATTTTTAGTAGAGATGTGGCTTCACTGTGTTGGCCAGGCTGTTCTCAAACTACTGACCTTATGATCCGCCCACCTTAGCCTCCCAAAGTGCTGGGAAAAAAAATCCACATATAAGTGGACCTGCACAGTTCAATGCGTGTTGGGAAGGGTCAACTGCATATTGAGTGAAAACAGCACTAAAATATGTTAAGTAAGACCTCATATTTTTTTAAGAAAAATATGGCCAGGCGCGGTGTCT
>NW_016817764.1:60588-76464 GCF_001698545.2 Rhinopithecus bieti
TTTACAATATGTATCTGTGCATGGAAAATACGGAGTCAGGGCAAGGTAGAGCATACCTATAATCCCAGCACTTTGTGAGGCTGAGGCAGGAGGATCACTTGAGCCCAGGAGTTTGAGACCAGCCTGGGCACCATAGCAAGCTCTCATCTCTACAGAAAGAAAACAAAAACAAAAAAACAAAATTTAGCTGGGCATGGGTGCACCTGTAGTTCTAGCTACTTGAGAGGTTGAGGCGGGAGGATCACTTGAGGTCAGGAAGTTGAGGCTGTGGTGAGCCATGATCTTCCTTCTCACTGCACTCCAGCTTGGGCAACAGAGTGAGATCCTGTCTCAAAAAAAAAAAAAAAGACTGGATACATGTCTACAAATGTTCACATTTGTCATCTATAGGTTATTTTAAGCTTTTGGTATTTTTCCATAGTTTTGGTTTATTATTATTATTATTATTATTATTATTATTATTATTATTTGGCGTGATCTCGGCTCACTGCAACCTCTGCCTCCCGGGTTCAAGTGATTGTCTGTCTCAGCCTCCTGAGTAGCTGGAATTACAGGAACCCGCCACCATACCCGGCTAATTTTTGCATTTTTAATAGAGATGGGGTTTTACCATCTTGGCCAGGCTGGTCTTGAACACCTGACCTCATGATCCACCCACCTCAGCCTCCCAAAGTGCTGGGATTACAGGTGTGAGTCACTGCACCCGGCTTATTTTTGTTTATTATTATTATTATTATTTTTTGAGATGGAGTCTTGCTCTGTCTGCCAGGTTGGAGTGCAGTGGCGTGATCTTGGCTCACTGCAGACTGCCTCCTGGGTTCAAGCGATTCTCCTGCCTCAGCCTCCTGAGTAGCTGGGATTACAGGTACTCATCACCCTGCCTGGCTAATTTTTTGTATCATTTATTTATTTATTTATTTATTTTTTTGAGACAGAGTTTCGCTCTTGTTGCCCAGGCTAGAGTGCAGTGGCGCGATCTCGGCTCACCATAACCTCCACCTCCTGGGTTCAAGCGATTCTCCTGCCTCAGCCTCCTGAATAGCTGAGATTACAGGCCTGTGCCACCACGCCTGGCTAATTTTGTATTTTTAGTAGAGATGGGGTTTCACCACGATGGCCAGGCTGGTGTCAAACTCCTGACCTCAAGTGATTCACCCACCTCGGCCTCCCAAAATGCTGAGATTACAGGCATGAGCCACCATGCCCGGCCTGTATTTTAAATTTGTTTCCCTCCCTCTTGAACATGTATTCTGTGATCAATTCGTGTATCTTTTTTTTTTTTTTTTTTTTTTTGAGACCAAGTCTCGCTCTATTGCCCAGGCTAGGGTGCAGTGGTGCGATCTCAGCTTACTGCAACCTCTGCCTCCCGGGTTCCAGCAATTCTCGTGCCTCAGCCTCCTGCGTAGCTGGGACTACGGGCTGAGCCACCACACCTGGCTACTTTGTTTTGGATTTTTAGTAGAGACAGGGTTTCACCATGTTGGCCAGGCTGGTCTCAAACTCCTGACCTCAGGTGATCCACCCGCCTCGGCCTCCCAAAGTGCTGTGATTACTGGTGTGAGCCACCACACCCAGCCTAATTTGTGTATCTTAAAAAATTAGTATATTGGGAAAAGACATTATTGCAAAAAAGCTGTATATATTGGTATGAGATTATAAGCATGTAGGAAAACACTGAAGAATAATTGGTTATTGGGGAAAGGAAAGGAAAGATCCCAAGAAGGGGTTAAAAGACCACCTCTAATTTATGTAATGTTTAAGTGCTATAGAAAAAAAAACAAAGCAGGGTAAACATTTTAGAAGCGGAAGGGCTTGCTATTTATAATGAGTGCATTTGTAAAGACATTAAATGTAAAGATTTAAAATAAAAGGAAATGAAGTTATATAATAAGAAAGGCTGTATCCTTCATCAGGCTCATTTCTTTACCTGCTTGTCTGTACTTATTCCCTGGGCACACTTTAGTTTTTGTTTTACCTCTGTGTTAGTCTGTTGAAATACTACCCCTTTAAGCTCAAATACACAATGAAATATCCTTGTCTACCTCTTCTTCCACTCAAGCTAGAAGTGACCTTTCCACATTTCAGATTCTTATAGTATTTTTCTTAAGAATCCTCCCTACCCTTAATTTAATATTTTGTTGTAGGCCTACTTGTCTTCCTGAAAGCTCTTAGCCCAGTGCCTAGCACATACTCAATTTTTGTTAAACGGTGGTGGTTTTTACTTCTACTTTAAGGGGTTCTGGAATGCAAGGACCATGTCTTCCTGAACTTTATATTCCTCAAAGCAGCTAACAGTTGAAAGTAGATTCTTAGAAATTGTTGAATGAATGGTGCTCTTTATTTTTATTTTCCTTTCATTCTATGATGGGTTACAGTCTATAGAGAGGCATTCTGGTTCTTTAGATTTATGTGATAGTGATTCGGTATTCATGAAAAAGGGTTGGGATAAATATTGTAATTGTTAACTTTTCTCCATTAATATTCAGCAGATATTTGAATACCTAATTTTGTGCAATGTCCTATACTAGATGATGGATTATAGCAAGATATAGGAAATACATGTAGTTCTTCAATGCTTTGGTATATAATTATGTAGGTTATATTTTCTTTTTTGAGATGGGGTTTCATTTTGTCACCCAGGCTAGAGTGCAGTGGTGCAGTCACGGCTCACTGCAGCTTTGACCTCCTGGACTCAAGCAATCCTTCTGTCTCAGCCTCGTGAGTAGCTAGGACTGTAGGCAAAACTACCATGCCCAACTAATTTTTCTTGAGACAGAGTCTCGCACTGTCGCCCGGGCTGGAGTACAGTGGCGTGATCTTGGCTCACTGCAACCTCCACCTCCTGGGTTCATGCAGTTCTCCTGCCTCAGCCTCCCGAGTAGCTGGGATTACAGGTGCCCATCACCACACCTGGCTAATTTTTTGTATTTTTAGTAAGAGACGGGATTTCACTATGTTGGCCAGACTTGTCTCGAACTGCTGACCTCATGATCCGCCCGCCTTGGCCTCCCAAAGTGCTGGGGTTATAGGCATGAGCCACTGCGCCCGGCTGCCCAGCTAATTTAAAAAATTTTTTTCGTAGGGTTGATGTTCCCCCTTGGTTGCCCAGGCTGATCTTGAACTCCTGGGCTCAAGCACTCCACCCACCTTGGCCTCCCAAAGTGTTGGGATTACAGTTGTGAGTCTTTGCTCCTAACCCTAGGTTATGTATTTTTTTTTTTGTTTTGAGATGGAATCTCGCTCTGTCACCCAGGTTGGGGTGCAGTGGCGTAATCTCACTGCAACCTCTGCCTCCCGGATTCAAGCAGTTCTCCTGCCTCAGCCTCTCGAGTAGCTGGGATTACAGGCATGTGCCACCATGCCCGGCTAATTATTTTTTATTTTTAGTGGAGACGGGGTTTCACCATATTGGGCAGGCTGGTCTCGAACTCCTCACCTTGTGATCCATCTACCTTGACCTCCCAAAATGCTGGGATTACAGGCGTGAGCCACTGCGCTCGGCCTACCCTAGGTTATATTTTTGTGTTTCATTTACTATTTTATCCTCTGGCAAAATAGCAGGGTATAATTTAGAGCTTTAATGAATTAATGGTGTAACAGTGAAAACTGCGTGTGTGTGTGTGTGACAGTCCCTGGCCCCCATGCTGGAGTACAGTGGCACACTCATAGCTCACTGCAGCCTCAAACTCCTGTGCTCAGGTGATCCTCCGCCTCAACCTCCTGAGTAGCTGAGACCACAGGCATGTGCCACCATGCCCAGCTAATTTTGTTTTATTTTTGTAAAGATGGGGTGTCCGCCGGGCGCGGTGGCTCAAGCCTATAATCCCAGCACTTTGGGAGGCCGAGACGGGCGGATCACGAGGTCAGGAGATCGAGACCATCCTGGCTAACACGGTGAAACCTCGTCTCTACTAAAATACAAAACTAGCCGGGTGAGGTGGCGGGCGCCTGTAGTCCCAGCTACTTGGGAGGCTGAGGCAGGAGAATGGCGTAAATCCGGGAGGCGGAGCTTGCAGTGAGCTGAGATCCGGCCACTGCACTCCAGCGCGGGCGACAGAGCAAGACTCCGCCTCAAAAAAAAAAAAAAAAAAAAGATGGGGTGTCACTCTGTTGCCTAGGGTGGTCTTGAACTCCTTGGCTTAAGCTATCCTACTGGGATTACAGGCATGAATCACCATGCCTGGCCAGGGAAAAATTTTAAACATGTCCTTCTTTTGAGAAAATTATTATTGAAAAGTTGGTTAAAAGTAATTTCTGAAGAACAAATGATATTATCAGTTTTACAGGTGTCTTACTGTAACTCTTAGAAGTTGTTAAAGTTTACTATTGAGAGCACCACTAAAGACTAGGGAATTTTTTTTTTTTTTTTTTTTTTTTTTGAAACTGAGTTTTGCTCTTGTTGCCCAGGCTGGAGTGCAATGGTGTGATCTCGGCTCATTGCAACCTCTGCCTCCTGGGTTCGAGCGATTCTCCTGCCTCAGCCTCCCAAGTAGCTGGAATTAAAGGTGTGCACCACCACATCCGGCTAATATAGATGGTTACTTCTTGAAATTGCTTTGGTAAGATGTAAACATGGGGGAATACCTCTTCTCTTGAGGACACATCTCTGCCCAAATGAGTGATGCCAGTGTATAGAATGAATGATTCACTTATATTCTGTGTCCTTATCTTTGAGGAGGGCTAATTTTTTTTAACCACTTGTTGAATATGCAAGATTTACTATGAAAATTAATGCCTTTAGTGTGAAAGAGAAATTAGTGTTGAAATTGTTAGTGTTTCCAGGTGATTTTTTCTCCCTTCCTTCCTACTTCATTATGTAGCTTTTTTTTTTTTTTAACTCCACTGTTACTTGGCCATCTGAATAATCATTCCTAAACCGTATTTTATTTGTACATTGTGTGTTATGGTACTTGTGTTAATGGTGTACTTTGAATACAGATCTGTTTATTTTAAAAATCAGCAGTTGCTGACTAGATGAAGAAAACAATGATTGATTTGAAGGGGAAAAGAAAAACTCAGGTTAAAAAAGAGTCCAGACAAAGTGATTTAAAATGAAAACCATTTCAAAGCTCATTTGTGGTGAGAGTTAAAAGTAAAGTTGGCTCCAGGTATGATTTGTGGAACTGATTGTTTTAGCATAATTGTTTTTGAACTAGCTCATTTTAAACTTACATTTTTAAAGTTACACTTTTAAAATGCTGGAGTCTGTTTTATAAACGTATACAGCCCTTGCTAACTTTTAGAAGAGTAGAGTGGCTTATTTCTTCATGTGTGTTTATTCTGGGCTGTCATCTGATGAAGTTACCAGTTTGTGGTCAGAAATTGAGAAAGAGGAGTGAGGAAACTCAAAATATTGACACATACACATCACCTTGCAGTGCATGAGAGTGCCCTTTTGGACTGGTTAGGAAACTAGCATTTGAGCATATTTGTTCAGCAGAAACTTTTTGTGTGTGAAAGTTATTTTTTTCCAGTGTTGTGACCACTTGAAATTTATTTGTTTTCTTTGTTTAAGACAGGGTCTTACTCTGTTGCTCAGGCTGGAATGCAGTGGCACAATCATGGCTCACTGCAACCTGGACCTCCCTGGGCTCAGGTGATCCTCCCACTGCAGCCTCCTGAGTAGCTGGGACTACACGTGTGCTACACCATGCGTGGCTGATTTTTTTGTAAAGATGGGGTTTCTCCATGTTGTCCAGGCTGATCTCAAGCTCCTAGGCTCAAGCAGTACGCTTGCCTCAACCTCTCAAAGTGCTGAGATTACAGGGGTGAGCCACCACACCTGGCCTGAATTTTTTTTTAAAGAACAAAATGCTGGGAGGCCAAGGTGGGCAGATCACGAGGTCAGGAGCTCAAGACCATCTGGCTAACACGACGAAACCCTGTCTCTACTAAAAATATAAAAGATTAGCCAGACATGGTGGTGGGTGCCTGTAGTCCCAGCTGCTCAGGAGGCTGAGGCAGGAGAATGGCATGAACCCGGGAGACGGAGCTTGTAGTGAGCGGAGATTGCTCCACTGCACTCCAGCCTGGGAGACAGAGCGAGACTGTCTCAAAATAAAAAAAAATAATAAATAAATAAAAAGGAAGAAACCAAGTGGATAGAGAGATGGAGTAAATACCCTAAATACAGGCCATGTATTTAATGGAAGATTAAGAGGATTATCTAGGGTAATTTTGGCTCTATTCTATCTTCACTGTAGAAAGGGTTTTTTTTTTTCTTTTTTTTTTTTTAATGAATTCTCACTTTGTCACCTGGCTGGAGTGCAGTGGTGTGATCTCGGCTCACTGCAACCTCCACCTCCCAGGTTCAGACGATTCTCCTGCCTCAGCCTCCCAAGTAGCTGGGACTACAGGCGCGTGCTAATTTTTTGTATTTTTAGTAAAGGAGTTTCACTGTGTTAGCCGGGATGGTCTTGATCTCCTGACCTTGTGATCCACCCCACTTGGCCTCCCAAAGTGTTGGGATTATAGGCGTGAGCCACTATGCCTGGCCAGAAATTTTTTTTTTTTTTGAGACAGGGTCTCAAGTCTCCAGGGCTGGACTGCAGTAGTGAGATTATAGTTCACTGCAGCCTTGACCTCCTGGGCTCAAGCAACCCTCCCACCTCAGCCTCCCAAGTAGCAGAAACCACAGGTGCCTGCCACTATGCCTGGCTGGGTTTTAATTTTTTGTAGAGATAGAGATCTCACTATGTTGCCCAGACTGGTTTCAAACTCTTGAGCTTAAACCATTCTTCTGCCTCAGCCTCCCAAAGTGTTGGGATTACAGTGAGCCACTATGCCCAGCCTAGTTTATTTCATTGCTATTTCTACTCAATATTCCCAATCTATTTTCTAATCTTTTGCTTTATCAGAAAGATACTTATAGTGTTAGAATATTTTAGTTAAATGATTAAAATATAAGCTGAGGCAGGGTGCTGTGGCTGGTACCTGTAATCCTAACACTTTGGGAGGCCAAGGTAGTGGATCACCTGAGGTCAGGAGTTCAAAACTAGCCTGGCCAACATGGTGAAACCCTGTCTACTAAAAATACAAAAAAATTAGCCGGGCGTGGTGGTGGTAGCCTGTAATCCCAGCTACTCAGGAGGCTGAGGCAAGAGAATCACTTGAACCCCAGAGGTGGAGGTTGCAGTGAGCCAAGTTCACGCCAATGCACTCAGCCTGGGTGACAGAGCGAGACTCCATCTCAAAATAAATAAATAAATAAATAAAAATGTAAACTGGCATTCACTTCAAATAAAATGTTGTATATAATTAATAGAACTACCTTTACTTTAAGAACAATGAAACAGGATATTTTATATTTCTTTTAAGCATTAAGCAGCTTTAAGTTATACATAGTATTTGGTGTATTTTCTTTTGTATTTGATATTCTGTCGCCCAGGCTGGAGTGCGGTGGCATGATCTTGGCTCACTGCAACTCTGCCCCCCGGATTCAAGTGATTCTTCTGCCTCAGCCCCCCAAGTAGCTCAGATTACAGGCCCGTGCCACCATGCCCTGCTAATTTTTGTGTTTTTAGTAGAGGTAAGGATTCACCATGTTGCTCAGGCTGATCTCGAACTCTTGGCCTCAAGTGATCCACTCACTTGGGCCTCCCAAAGTCCTGGGATTACAAGTGTGAGCCACTGCACTGGCCTGATATTAAATCTTGCCTTCTGTCTCCTTTCTTAGAGAAATAAGAAACTTTTTGAGGAAATGATAAGTGCAGGTAGAGAGAGAGAGATTTTCCAAAAAGTTGCGTTGATTAATGTGGTGATTTAGGACTGTATTTATGTCATTTACAAGGTTCTAAATTATAGACTAATGGGTAAAATATCTAGAATTGTCCCACATAGGGTCTACAGAGGATCTCTGAGAATCTGGAGACAATTTACAAAGAGTAAATGAATAAGGTCGTGTATTGTTAATATGGGGAAATACAGATTTCCGTAAGTAATGTGAGAGTTAAACATAGGTTTTTCACAGGTGTCCTGTGCTTTGGAACCTGGGATTTAATTTTTGGAATACAGTGATTAAGAGCTTTAGGCATTGAACTCAGAAAAATTCAGGCTGGAGGTTTGAGAGCTATCTAGAAGAGTTTCTAATTATTGTGTTTTATTTAGTTAGTTAATTTTTTGTAGAGTGAAGGTCTCACTATGTTGCCCAAGGGGCTGGTCTTGAACTCCTGGGCTCAAGCGGTCCTCATGCCTTGGCCTCCGAAAGTGTTGGGATTAAGCCATTGCACCGAGCCAGAGTTCCTGATTGTTGTAATCAATAGAACACCTGTTTTTTTTTTCTTAAGATGGAGTTTTTCTCTTGCCACCCAGGCTATAGTACAATGATGCAATCTTGGCTCACTGCAATCTCTGCCTTCCATGTTCAAGTGATTCTCCCTGGCTCAGCCTTGAGAGTAGCTGGGATTACAGGCACCTGCCACTACACCTAGCTAATTTTTGTATTTTCAGTGGAGACAGGGTTTCACCATGTTGGCCAGGCCAAGTGATCTGCCTGCCTTGGCCTCCCAAAGTGCTGGAATTACAGGCGTGAGCCACCATGCCTGGCACTAGAACATCATTTCTAATCAATTTCTGATCTATTTCACTCATATAATTGTTGCTTATTTAACGAACAATAATAAGTAACATTTACCATCTCAGGTGTAAAACTGTGTGCTTCCCATATGTTAATCCTCACATACTAAGAAATGTGTCAAGTAGGGAGAAAGAAACACAGGTAAATCTTAAGCTTCAGATGTCAGTAAGGAAAATGCTATTTAAAAATACAGGCAACTGCCGGGCGTGGTGGCTCACACCTGTAATCCCAGCACTTTGGAAGACTGAGGCGGGCGGATCACGAGGTCAGGAGATCGAGACCATCCTGGCTAATATGATGAAACCCTTTCTCTACTAAAAATACAAAAAATTAGCCAGGCATGGTGGCAGGCACCTGTGGTCCCAGCTACTCGGGAGACTGAGGCAGGAGAATGGCGTGAACCCAGGAGATGGAGCTTGCAGTGAGCCAAGATCGCACTACTGCACTCCAGCCTGGGCGACACAGCAAGACTCTGTCTCAAAAAAAAAAAAAAAAAAAAGTACAGGCAACTGCCGGCGGGGCGCGGTGGCTCACATCTGTAATCCCAGCACTTTGGGAGGTCGAGGCAGGCAGATCACGAGGTCAGGAGATCGAGACCATGTGAAACCCTGTCTCTACTAAAAAATAGAAAAAAAAAATTAGCCGGACGCAGTGCGGGCGCCTGTAGTCCCAGCTACACGGGAGGCTGAGGCAGGAGAATGGCGTGAACCCGGGAAGTGGAGCTTGCAGTGAGCCGAGATTGCGCCACTGCACTCCAGTCTGGGCAACAGAGCAAGACTCTGTCTCAGAAAAATAAAAAAAAAAAATACAGGCAACTGACCGGGCGCAATGGCTCACACCTGTAATCCCAGTGCTTTGGGAGGCTGAGGCGGGTGAATCTCCTGAGCTCAGGAGTTTGAGACCAGCCTGGCCAACATGATGAAACCCCATCTCTATTAAAAATACAAAATGTTAGCTGGGCGTGGTGGCACGTGCCTGTAATCCCAGCTACTCAGGAGGCTGAGGCAGGAGAATCGCTTGAACCTGGGCGGCGCAGGTTGCAGTGAGCGGAGATCATGCCATCGCACTCCAGCCTGGGCAACAAGAGGAAAACTCGATCTCAAAACAACAACAACAACAACAACAACAACAAAAAAGGGCACCTTAATGTGTTCAGGTTGTTATGCCAAATACAGACTTTGTAAGCTCTTGCTACCAGTTCCTCCTCTTCCCTCTGCTTTCAAACCAAGGGGAAACTCAGGGCAGCCAGATAATACTACAACAGAATTTTCACTCTAGGGCATTGCTTGGGTTATTTTGATGTGTAGGAATTCCTTTGTATTGCCTAACATTCACAATTAATGTCATGATTTGTAGTTGAGCAGTCTTCTAATTACATGGAGAATTTATTTTATCTATTTATTACCAACTTTGGGGAGAATATTTTGGGAATGAAGATTTAAAAAAATGACTTTAAAAACCAGACGCCATGGCTCACTCCTGTAATCCCAGCACTTTGGGAGGCCAAGGTGGGTGAATCATTTGAGGTCAGGAGTTTGAGACCAGCCTGGCTAACACGGTGAAACCCTGTCTCTACTGAAAATACAAAAATTAGGCTGGACGCGGTGGCTAACACCTGTAATCCCAGCATTTTGGGGGGCTGAGGCAGGTGGATCACGAGGTCAGGAGTTCGAGACCAGTCTGGCCAACATAGTGAAACCGGTCTCTACTAAAAATAATTAGCTGGGTGTGGTGGTGTGCACCTGTAATCCTAACTACTCGGGAGGCTGAGGCAGGAGAATCGTGTGAACCTGGGAGGTGAAGGTTGCAGTGAGCCGAGATCGCGCCATTGTACTCCAGCCTGGTAATAGTGTGAGACTCTCTCTCGAAAAAAAAAGTAATAAAAAAGACAAATGCAAAAATCAGCAGGGCGTTGGTGGTGCGCACCTATAGTCCCAGCCACTCAGGAGGATGAGGCAGGAGAATTGCTTGAACCCGGAGGTGGAGGTTGCAGTGAGCCAAGATCGTGCCACTGCACTCCAGCCTGGGTGACAGAGCAAGACTCCATCTCAAAAAAAAAAGACTTAAACGGGTAATATCGTTATTAAATTTCTACCTGTCTTAATTCTTTATCCATTTGCTGTAGATTATAATGTTAGCTTCATGAATGAAAGATTATATTTTTCCAGCTACTCAGGAGGCTGAGGTGGGAGGATTACTTGAGCCCAGGAGTTTGAGGCTACAGTGAGCTATGATGAAGCTACTGCACTTCCAGCTAGGTGACAAAGGGAGACTCCATCTCTAAAAGCAAAGATTCGATTTTGATACACCATCTATTAATATATTATTTGAGTAAAAGAAAGAAAGGAAGAGTTATTAAAAGCATTAAGAATATGACTGCACTAAAGTAATGAATTTAAGCTAAATCTTTTGTTGTTTAGAAGTGAAGTAAAAATCTCTTAAATATGAATAAAAATTTTAATTGCTTGTAATATGTAAGACATGGTGGCCGGGCGCGGTGGCTCAAGCCTGTAATCCCGGCACTTTGGGAGGCCGAGACAGGCGGATCACGAGGTCAGGAGATCGAGACCATCCTGGCTAACATGGTGAAACCCCGTCTCTACTAAAATACAAAAAACTAGCCGGGTGAGGTGGTGGGCGCCTGTAGTCCCAGCTACTCGGGAGGCTGAGGCAGGAGAATGGCGTAAACCCGGGAGGCGGAGCTTGTAGTGAGCTGAGATCCGGCCACTGCACTCCAGCCCAGGCGAAAGAGCAAGACTCCGTCTCAAAAAAAAAAAAAAAAAAAAAAAAGACATGGTATATACAGTCTTTCTTTCCTCCACACAGAGGTCTGATGCATTATTTACAAACAATATTTATTTAAAAGTAATATAATAAGCCAGGCACAGTGGCTGACGCCTTTTTATCCCAGCTCTTTGGGAGGCTGAGGTGAGAGGCTGCTTGAGGCCGAGAGTTCAAGACTAGCCTGGGAAACATAGTGAGACACCCTCCCGCCCTGCCCCGCCTCTACAAAAAAAATGAATAAATACATTACAGTACAATAATTAGGAACTCTTCTAGATAGGGCTTAAACTTCAGCCTAGGTTTTTCTGAGTTCAATGCCTAAAGCTCTTAACCACTACATTACTGTATTCCAAAAAATTAAGTCCTAGGTTTCAAAGTACAGATCAACTGTGACAAACAAACAAAAAATTTTAGAGGTAGTATAATAGTAACATCATTAAACAATAAAATTTTCAAATCCTAATGTACCATTTAAATCAGTATTGTAATGGAAAGAACTGTAAAGTCTGAGTATCTGAACTTTTAATTTTGCTTGTCTTAAATTGTCACTAAACCTTTTGAACTTTACTTTTTTTCTTCATCATAAAAAGGGGTAGTATGAATAATATCTGCTTCAGCCTGTTTAATTCTAACAGTTCTATGAGATAATGGTGAGGAGAGCTGAATAAATTGTAGAGCTATGCTAAATTAAATTCTAAGTTCTCTTGACTAAGTAAATTTCTTGAGTCGGAACTACACAAAAAGCATTGCTGGGTTCTCAGAAGTTAGGTTTTAGGTAGATCTAAGAATTTCTTAAAACCTTGTTTAACACCAAAAGGCTGGCTACCTTAGATATTTTTGTCCTGCCACTTTCATTTTTTCTTTTTTTTTCAGACTGAGTCTTGCTCTGTCACCAGGCTGGAGGGCATTGATGCGATCTTGGCTCACTGCAACCTCCAACTCCCTGGTTCAAGCAATTCTCCTGCCTCAGCCTCCTGAGTAGCTGGGATTACAGGCACGTGCCAGTAATCCCAGCTAATATTTTGTATTTTTAATAGAGACAAGGTTTCATCATGTTGGCCAGGATGGTCTGTATCTCCTGACCTTGTGATGCACCCACCTTGGCCTCCCAAAGTGCTGGGATTACAGCCATAAGCCAACGTGCCCGGCCACCTTAATATTTTTAAGTGAAATATAGTATTTGAGGAAAACTCAAAAATGAAGTTTTTTTCAAAGTGCCTTATGATGATTGATTTGCTAAGACATTTTTGAAGAAAACTTTAAAATGTCCATGCCTGAAGTATTTACATTGTTTATTATGTGTGGGTGTTTCCCTACTCAGAAAGGGCAATAGGAAGATTTGACTGCTTGGCCTTGCTAATAAGCAAAAGCATAGAGCCAAGGGATGGGGCAAAACAAAGTCATCCTTAACCCTAGGTTTTTCCAGCTGCTTCTTGACTCTCTTTTGGACAGAAGTTTTAAGACTTGTAGTTCTTGTACACTTAACTGCTGAGAAGCTTGCTGCATTAGTCAGAGTTGTGATAATTCTTACCACTGTCCAAAGGAATCAATCTCATTTTTCGGGAGAGTAGTTATGGCAGTACAATCCATTAGAAAACTTAATGTGGGTGTTCTAGTATGGTTTACTTCTCTAGACATTGATAAAATAACATTTTCACTCAAACATTTATGCCTCAGATTTAGCTTTAATGTGACAGAGGTACCTTAAAATATTAGGATTCAAATCTCTTAAAATGATACCCTAAGTACAGGTAGTAACTTTTTAATAATTGTAGTCTTTCCAGATTTGACTTGTCCTGAAGCTACTTCGTTGTACTTTGTATGTGTGCTGCTCCCTAATAGTCTTGCACCTTGAACATAGTTGTGCTTTCTTCTTTTTTACAAGATATGATAAACTGAAAAAAACCAGCAAAACTTTTGCAGGGTTTTTGAAAGTTTGCTAATTTACAGTGTATTAATCTGGTACTATTTATTCATTTTTAGAAATGCCTCTGAATGCAACAATTCACTGAAATTATTTCTAGGGGTGGACTACAGGGTGAGGAGGCTGAAATGACTATGTGGAGTTGAAAATGCCTTTATCACAACCCTGTATTCTTCTGGATTATGAGCATCAGAATAAATGATATAAGATTCCTGTGTAAGATCACTTCTCAGCAGTTTATTAGGAATTCCACAAGGAGGTAAACTGGATTTCTTTTTTCTTTTTCTTTTTGAGACAGTTTTGCTCTTGTTGCCCAGGCTGGAGTGCAATGGTGCGATCTCAGCTCACTGCAACTTCCACCTCCCGGGTTCAAGCGATTCTTCTGCCTCAGCATCCCAAGAGTGTTCCTGCCTGCTGTATAATCTGTTTATAAGCCCCATGGTGCTTTGTGTAGATTGAGATATGAGGATTATGGAAATAGTGCTCAGAACTCTGCAGGCTGTCTGGAAATACAGTACACCTTTTTGCTTTAGCCAGCAGAATGTTTGTGGGTTCTCTGCTGAAGCCTGGGGATTGAGTGGTGGATGTTGTGCTTTTATCTGTCATTTGATTTGTTGCCTGAGGACAGAAGTGCAATATTATGGGTCGGACTTGTGTCTTGCCTTACCAGTGTTTAGACTTTTTACAAGATAATGAATCTTTTTTTTTTTTTTTTTTTTTTCTGAGACGGAGTCTCGCTCTGTCCCCTAGGCTGGAGTGCGGTGGCGTGTGGTGGCCGGATCTCAGCTCAATGCAAGCTCCGCCTCCCGGGTTCCCGCCATTCTCCTGCCTCAGCCTCTGGAGTAACTGGGACTACAGGCGCCCGCCACTTCACCCGGCTAGTTTTTTGTATTTTTTAGTAGAGACGGGGTTTCACTGTGTTAGCCAGGATGGTCTCGATCTCCTGACCTCGTGATCCGCCCGTCTCGGCCTCCCAAAGTGCTGGGATTACAGGCTTTAGCCACCGCGACCGGCCAATGAATCTTACTTCTTGAAAGAATAGGAGATGAAAATCAATGTCCTGCTGCTTCTGTTCTTCTCTTTCTTCATAGCTTTCCACTTGGCATATATCAGAAAACTCTTGGCTATATTTGGTGCATTTTGTTGGTGGAATTCTTCAAGAATGCATTCTTGACTTTTTTTTTTTCTGAGTCTTGCTGTATCACCCAGGCTAGAGTTCAGTGGCGTGATCATGGCTCTCTGCAGCCTCAACTTCCCAGTTAAGCCATCCTCTCACCTCAGCCTCCCACCCCGTGGCCCCACCCCAATAACTGGGATCACAGGCCCATGCCACCATACCTGGTGTCTCCCTATGTTGCCCGGGCTGCCTATAAAACTTGACGTTCAACAATCTCTTGTTTTTATTCATTGAGAAATTGGCTTCATCCTTTTACTGAAATGGGAGAAGTATTATTTATCTTACTATTTTTTAAGTTAATTAATTATTATTATTATTATTTTCACCGAGACGAGTCTCGCTCTGTCACCTAGGCTGGAATGCAGTGGCCCGATCTCAGCTCACTGCAAGCTCTGCCTCCCCGGTCCAAGCCATTCTCCTGCCTCAGCCTCCCGACGAGCTGGGATTACAGGCGCCCGCCACCACACCTGGCTAGTTTTTTTTTTTTTAGTAGAGATGGGGTTTCACCACGTTAGCCAGGATGGTCTTGATTGCCTGACCTCATGATCCACCTGCTTCAGCCTCCAAAGTGCTGAGATTACAGACATGAGCCACTGCATCCGGCCTACATCAATTTTTTTGAGGCAAAGTTTTGCTCTTGTTGCCCAGGCTGGAGTGCAATGGCGTGATCTGGGCTCACTGCAACCTCTGCCTCCTGGCTTCCAGCAATTCTCCTGCCTCAGCCTCCCGAGTAGCTGAAATTACAGGCACCTGCCACCATGCCCAGCTAATTTTTTTGTATTTTGAGTAGAGACAGGGTTTCACAATGTTGGCCCGACTGGTCTCGAACTCCTGACCTCAGATGATCCGCCTGCCTCAGCCTCCCAAAGTGCTGGGATTACAGGCGTGAGCCACCACACCAGGTTTAGAATCTAAACTACAACTAGCACTACATAGTTATGGTTAAGAACACATTTTTGGGGCTGGGTACGGTGGTTCACATGTGTAATCCCAGCACTTTAGGAGGCCAAAGCAGGTAGCTCACTTGAGCTCAGGAGTTCAAGACCAACTTGTGCAACATGGTGAAACCTTGTCTCTATGAAAAATGCAAAAATTAGCCAGATGTGGTGGCGCATGCCCATGTTCCCAGCTGTTTGGGAGGCTGAGGTGGGAGGATCCCTTGAACCTGGGAGGCAGAGGTTGTAGTGAGCTGAGATCGCAGCCCTACACTCCCGCCCGGGTGACAGAGCAAGTCCCTGTTTCCAAAAAAAAAAAAAGCATTTTTGTTTGGGGACATGGCCTCCAAATATTTTGAAATTGTTATATTTCCTGTAAGTGGAGCTATTTTTTTCTCCATATCTGAAATCTTTTTGTTCCTGTACATTCTTGTTATTATTATTATTATTATTATACTTTAAGTTCTAGGGTACATGTGCA
>NW_016817764.1:77852-93944 GCF_001698545.2 Rhinopithecus bieti
CTCTTTTATTTCGTTAAGCAATGGTTTGTAGTTCTCCTTGAAGAGGTCCTTCATGTCCCTTGTAAGTTGGATTCCTAGGTATTTTATTCTCTTTGAAGCAATTGTGAATGGGAGTTCACTCATGATTTGGCTCTCTGTTTGTTATTGGTGTATAGGAATGCTTGTGATTTTTGCACATTGATTTTATATCCTGAGGTTGCTTATCAGCTTAAGGAGGTTTTGGGCCGAGACAGTGGGGTTTTCTAAATATACAATCATGTCATCTGCAAACGGGGGCAATTTGACTTCCTCTTTTCCTAATTGAATACGCTTTATTTCTTTCGCTTGCATGATTGCCCTGGCCAGAACTTCCAACACTATGTTGAATAGGAGTGGTGAGAGAGGGCATCCCTGTTTTGTGCTAGTTTTCAAAGGGAATGCTTCCAGTTTTTGCCCATTCAGTATGAATGGCTGTGGATTTGTCATAAATAGCTCTTATTATTTTGAGATACGTCCCATCAATACCTAGTTTATTGGGAGTTTTTAGCATGAAGAGCTGTTGAATTTTGTCAAAGTCCTTTTCTGCATCTGTTGAGATAATCGTGTGGTTTTGGTCTTTGGTTCTGTTTATATGATGGATTACGTTTATTGATTTGCGTATGTTGCATCCCTGCAAGGCTGGTTCAACATACACAAATCAATAAACGTAATCCATCATGTTTCTGTACATTCTTTTGCATTCTACATGACCTTATGTATGTTTAAAAACACATGTTTACATTTCTTCTTCTTCTTTTTTTTTTTTTTGTATTTTTAGGCTGTGTTGGCCAGGCTGGTCTCGAACTCCTGACCTCAGGTGATCTGCCCATCTCAGCCTCCCAAAGTGTTGGGATTACAGGCATGAGCCACCATGCCCGGCCCATTTTTACATTTCTTGAGCAGAAGCCCTGTAGTTTAAAAGTCCCTTTTATTTTCAGCAGTGTATGTTTAGGACAAATCGGTTGTGTGAGTAGGTAGGAAACATTTACCATTTACTGTGACAGAACAGATGAACAAGAATGTGTTTGGTTTTATTTGTAATATAAAACACCTATGAAGGGAAATGGCAAACAATAGTAGTAAATCAAACTTTGGAAATACCTCTGACGTAGAATTCTATAGTAGCTTTAATTGGGTATTATTATCAGCTGGTCTGTTTGGGATTTGTTTGACGAACTGTTACATGACTTTGACTGCCAGCCAACCATTATCCTGGCTGCTGCTTAGCTGACTGCCAGTCAACAATTACTCCATGCAGATTCTATAGTTTTTCCACAGTTGTCTGTGTTCTAGTCCTGAGTATAGTCTTTTGGCATAATGTGGTTCGTAAACGACTGCACTGATAACTTTTGTGAGAACTCACCACTTCCCAGATAGCCCAGATACCATATGTTACTCATCCAGCAAATATCTCTTAAGAGCTTGCCAAATGCTAGATACTTAAAGGCAGTGGGGCTTGTAAGGGTGAACTGAACTTAGCTTCTTGGAGCATACTACCTAGTGGTATAGGCAGACAATAATCATTGAGCAGGCAAATATCTAATATTATTTCAAATGGTGATGAATTATTATGAAAACCGTAAAGCTGAGTAAAGAGAAGAATGATGGAGAAGGACAGGATGCACTTGAACCAGGGTGGTCAGGGGAGGTCCTGTTTGATAGGTAACGGGCCAGGCCATCATGAAAGGTCTTGTAGGTCACAGTTAAAGAATATGAGTGCTGATTTGAGTGTAATAAAGAACAGATAAAGGGTATTTAATAATATGTCCAAATTTGTGTTTTTTGTTTTGTTTTGAGACAGAGTCTTGCTCTGTTGCCCAGGCTGGAGTGGAGTAGCGCAATCTCGGCTCACTGCAACCTTTGCCTCCCAGGTTCAAGCAATTCTCCTGCCTCAGCCTCCCGACTAGCTGGGATTACAAGCACGTGCCACCACACCCGACTGATTTTTGTATTTTTAGTAGAGACAGGGTTTCACCACATTGGCCAGGCTGGTCTCAAAATCCACCCACCTCAGCCTCCCAAAGTGCTGGGATTACAGGAGTGAGCCACTGTGCCCAGCTTCGATTTATGTTTTAAGAACACAATGACTGTGCTCAGTAGAGGACAGATTGCTTTCAAATGTTAATAGAGATGGAGGCGGGTGGATCACCTGAGGTCAGGAGTTCCAGAACAGCCTGGTCAACATGGTGAAACACTGTCTCTACTAAAAATACAAAAATTAGCCAGGTGTGGTGGCATGCACCTGTAGTCCCCGCTACTCAAGAGGCTGGGTGAAAGAGCGAAACTCTGTCTCAAAAAAAATATTTTTAATAGAAACAAGGCCCCTCCCTACAAAGATGTACATGTACATATATACAGTATTCTGTATTCAGTTCCTGGAAGTTCGTGAGTTCGCTGAAGTTCTCAGAAGTTGAAAGATTGAAGTTAACCCACACACCCTAGTTCCTAGATGATAATCTAATTCCCAAGTTTACTAGTGAGTATAATACACTTAAAAAATTCTGAGTGAGTTCAGCTTTTCACTTGAAGAATTTGTTTTAATAGTGGACGCACACAATTTTTGCTAACTTAGAATGTTTTTTATATGCCAGACTCTAAATTAGGTACTTTATTTACACTATCTCATTCATTCTTAACTGCAATTTAGTGAAGTTTATACCATTATCATCTTTACCCAAGATCCGTGGAGTTGCCCAAGTAGTGAAGCTGGATTTCAAACTCAGTACCTGTTCTTTTACCTACTAAACCAAAAGTGCTCAGTATAGTCTCTAGGATATGTAGTATGTAATGAAACTGTTGCTGCTGCTGTTCATTGATATAGCAAGTATTTTTTCTTTCTTTCTTTTTTTTGGGGACAAAGTCTCGCTCTGTTACCCAGACTGGAGTGCAGCAGCATGATCTCAGCTCACTGCAGCCTCCACCTCCCAGACTCAAGTGATCCTTCCGTCTCAGCCCCCCAGGTAGCTGGTACTACAGGTACAAGCCACCATGCCTGCTAATTTTTGTATTTTTTGTAGAGATGGGGTTTCGCTGTGTTGCCCAGGCTGGTCTTGAACTTCTGGACCCAAGTAGTCCTCCCCATCTGAGCCTTCCAAAGTGCTGGGATTATAGGCATGAGCCACTGCACCTAGCCAGTGTAGCAAATCTTTTTTTTTTTTTTTTTTTTGAGCAGCCATTCTTACTGTATTTTAATTTAATCAATCAAAATTTTTTTTTTTAAAGATACACAGTCTTGCTATGTTGCCCAGGGTGGTCTTGAACTACTGGGCTCAAGTGATTCTCCTACCACGGCCTCAAGCGATTCTCATTTCTCAGCCTCCCAAGTAGCTTGGTGCCGCCAAGCTTGTACCACCAAACCCAGCTATTTTTTTTTTTTGAAATGGAGTCTTGCTCTGTTGCCCAGGCTGTAGTGCAGTGGCGCAGTCTCAGCTGACTACAACTTCTGCCTCCCACGTTCAAGTGATTCTCCTGCCTCAGCTTCCCAAGTAGCTGGGATTACAGGTGCCCACCACAATGCCCAGCTAATTTTTGTATTTTTAGTAGAGATGGGGTTTCACCACGTTGGCCAGGCTGGTCTGGAACGCCTGACCTCAAGTGATCCACCCACCTCGGCCTCCCAAAGTGCTGGGATTGCAGGCATGAGCCACCACGCCCGGCCTAAAAACATCATCATCATTATTATTATTATTATTATTATTATTTATTATTATTTTTTGAGACAGAGTCTTTCACTTTTGCCCAGGCTGGAATGCAGTGACGCGATCTCGGCTCACTGCAAGCTCTACCTCCCGGATTCACACCATTCTCCAGCCTCAACCTCTCAAGTAGCTGGGACTACAGGCACCCGCCGCCATGCCTGGCTAATTTTTTGTTTTTAGTAGAGACGGGATTTCATCGTGTTAGCCAGGATGGTCTCGGTCTCCTGACCTTGTGATCCGCCTGCCTTAGCCTCCCAGAGTGCTGGAATTACAGGCGTGAGCCATTGCGCCCAGCCTANACGCCTGACCTCAAGAGATCCACCCACCTCGGCCTCCCAAAGTGCTGGGATTGCAGGCATGAGCCACCACGCCCGGCCTAAAACATCATCATCATTATTATTATTATTATTATTATTATTTATTATTATTTTTTGAGACAGAGTCTTTCACTTTTGCCCAGGCTGGAATGCAGTGACGCGATCTCGGCTCACTGCAAGCTCTACCTCCCGGATTCACACCATTCTCCAGCCTCAACCTCTCAAGTAGCTGGGACTACAGGCACCCGCCGCCATGCCTGGCTAATTTTTTGTTTTAGTAGAGACGGGATTTCATCGTGTTAGCCAGGATGGTCTCGGTCTCCTGACCTTGTGATCCGCCTGCCTTAGCCTCCCAGAGTGCTGGAATTACAGGCGTGAGCCATTGCGCCCAGCCTAATAAATTTATAAACCTTTTTTTTTGTTTTTTAATTGAGACAGAGTCTTGCTGTGTCTTCCAGGCACGATCTCGGCTCACTGTAACCTCTGCCTCCCAGGTTCAAGGGATTCTCCTGTCTCAGCCTCCCAAATAGCTGAGATTACAGATGTGTTCCACTACACCCGGCTAATTTTGTATTTTTAGTAGAGATGGGGTTTCACCATGTTGACTAGGCTGGCCTCGAACTCCTGACCTTACATGATCTGCCTGCCTCGGCCTCCCAAAGTGTTGAGATTACAGGTGTAAGCCATGGGGGCTTTTTTTTTTTTTTTCCCGAGACAGGGTCTCCCTCCGTTGCCCAGGCTGGAGTACAGTGGTAAGATCTTGGCTTACTGCAACCTTTGCCTTCCGGTTTCAAGCAGTTCTCCCGCCTCAGCCTCCTGAGTAGCTGGGATTACAGGTGCATGCCACCACAGCCCAGCTAATTTTTGTATTTTTAGCAGAGACAAGATTTCGTCGTACTGCCCAGGCTGGTCTTGAACTCGAGCTCATGGAATTCACCCTACCTTGGCTTCCCAAAGTGCTGGGATTACAGGTGTGAGCCATCACGCCTGTCTTAGTAGAAAGTCTTAAAGAAGCATTAAACATATACTAGCACCTGAGACTTTTTCCTTATGATATCAGTTTTAGTTTATATCTTGTACACATATCCCTTATAATCATTTTGTAAACTATGAGTAGTATATATCCCTTGCTTTGGGAAACACTATGGTGCTATACTATTTTATTAATGTTGTGCAGCCACCTGGAGTGTCTCAAGACCTAGCACAGGTTTTACCATTCACCTTCTCCACAGGGGAGAGAATATACTTAAAGGGGCTAAGTTTGAAAATGTGGGCTATTTCCTTCCCTTCTCTTTTCCTCCTTCCCTTCCCTCTTCCTCCTTCCCTTCCTCCTTCCCTCTGTCTGCCTTTCCTCCAACTACTTTCCTCCCTTCCTCCTTCCCTGGCACTCTCAAGAAAAGAAAAGGCCATTGTGTCGCTGATAGTTGGAAATTGCTAGAAAGGGTCACATAATTATAGATTCTTGTGTCTGGTGCACAGTTGTCATCCAGGGATTTCCCTCCATATTGGCCTTCTGGAGATTTCCTTCACTTCTTTCCTAAGCTGGATGTCCCATTTCCTATATCCTAAGTCTTTCTCTTGCTATATTCCTGTAACAAATTCCTTGAGAAAGGAGTTATGGGCCAGGCATGGTGGCTCAAGCCTGTAATCCCAACATTTTGGGAGACTGAGGCGGGCGGATCACCTGAGATCAGGAGTTCGAGACCAGCCTGGCCATCATGGCTAAACCCTGTCTCTACTAAAAATACAAAAAAAAAAAAAAAAAATTAGCCAGATGTGGTGATGTGTGCTTGTAGTCCCAGCTACTCAGGAGGCTGAGGCAGGAGAATCGCTTGAACCTGGGAGGCGGAGGCTGCAGTGAACCAAGGTCATACCACTGCACTTCAGCATGGGTGATAAGAGTAAGACTTGTCTCAAAAAAAAAAAAAAAGGAATCATGGAGGTTCAAATTTTTGTAATCATGAATGTCAAAATATCTCTGGTTCTGTCCCTCACTGATAGTTTTGCTGATTATTATAAATTGGAGATAGTTTCCTTCAGAATCTAGGAGGCTTTGCTCCATTATGTCTTCTGGTGTTGTTGAAGAGTTTGAAGTCATTCTGATTCCTGATTTTTTTTTTCTTTTTTTGAGACAGAGCTTTCACTCTTGTCACCCTGGCTGGAATGCAATGGCACAATCTTGGCTCACTGCAACCTCCGCCTCCTAGGTTCAAGGGATTCTCATGCCTCAGCCTCCCAAGTAGCTGAGATTACAGGTGCCTGCCACCACACCTGGCAAATTTTTGTATTTTTTAGTAGATACAGGGTTTTGCCATGTTGGCCAGGCTGGTCTTGAACTCCTGACCTCACGATCCGCCTGCCTCGGCTTCCCAAAGTGCTGGGATTACAGACGTGAGCCACTGTACCCTGCCAAAATTAAATAATTTGTTATCAAACATTTAAATTTGAAGGAGAATATTGTGATACAGTATTTGGATGGAGAATGTGATTGTGTAAAAGTACACATGTATGTGGAAAAGGATTAGGGCCACAGCCCCAAAGTCACCATTACTAAATAGAAAAAGGTCCATTTTGAACAGATGTACCTCTGCAGAGATGTAGCTCAGCTAACAGGAAAATTTCCCACATGTGAATTAGAAGGATCCCCACCCTTCATGCTTGTGCTGTCTGTGTACCAGACACATGGCTTAGCAAGTGAAGCATGGGCTGAATTTCCACCCTCTCTCATCTCCTGTGGTGCGTGTTCTTGTGTGGGATAGAAGCTATAACAGTGTTGTTTACTCTGTGTTAGGCCCAATGCTAAGTGCTTTACACTGTTGAACAATTTAGTAACTCAATTAGATAAATACTATTATCTTTGTTTTACAGTTCTTCTGCTCAGACATCTTCTGAACTTCATAATTCTATATCTAACTGCCTATGTCATTTATTTTCTATATAGTGAGCCACCACGCCGGGTCAATTTTTAAATTTTTTTGTAGAGACAGGGTTTTGCCATGTTGCTCAGACTGGTTTCGAACTCCTGGGTTCATCTGCCCACCTTGACCTCCCAAAGTGCTGGGATTACAGGCATGAGTCACTGTGCCTGGAACAGTCCTTTTAAGATTAAAGCCTAGCCAACACAGTGAAACCCCATCTCTACCAAAAAAATACAAAAAATAGTCGGATGTGGTGGCACATGCCTGTAGTCCCAGCTACTCGGGAGGCTGAGGTGGGAGAATCACTTGAACCCAGGAAGCAGAGGTTGCAGTGAGCAGAGATCGTGCCACTGCACTCTCCCTGGGTAACAAAGTGAGACTTCGTCTCAAAAAAAAAAAAAAGCAAAAAAAAAAAAAAATCTAAGGTAGATTGTGACTTTCCTCTGCTCAAGACCTTTCAGTGGCTTCCCACTTCACTCAGTAAAAGGCAAAGTCCTTGTAATAACCTACAAGGCATTATGTGATCCACATTGTCCCTGGTCCCCAACATTGTACTCACTTAACTCTATGATCTTTTTACCATTCGTTATACAAAGGATTTTCACTGGCTGTTCTTTCTGCCTGGAATGTTGTTCTCTTAGTTATCTGCAAGTCAGACTCACTGATTTCCAAGTCTCAGCTGTTAACTCTTCGTTGAGACCTACTATGACCTCACTTTATAAACTGCAGTCTGCCTCCCTTTCCCCAGCACTTATCACCCACTGTCGTAGAATTTACTGTGCATGCCTCCACCAGAAGATAGACTTCTCTTATGATCATGGATCCTTGTCTTTTGTTCCCTGAGGTAGCCCAAGCATCTTGAACAGTGCCTGGTACATAGTAGGCACTCAGTAATGTTTATTACCTGAATAGTGATGAAAATTGGTATATGGGAAAGGTAAGCAATTTGGTGAAAGGCCAGGCCATACAACTAATAAAAGGTGGAGATAGATTTTGAACTGATATTTATGTATTGTGCCTTTGATATTAGAAGATGATATCCAAAAAAATGTGTTAGGATTAGTAAAATTATGAGTAACTTCCCTTTATCCTCCTTCCCAAATTTATTTTTTGTTTTTTTATAAATAAAAATATAATTAGGCCAGGTGCAGTGGCTTATACCTATAATCCTAGCACCTTGGGGAGGCTGAGGTGGGAGGGTCACTTGGGACCAGGAGCTCAACACCAGCCTGGGCAAGATAGCGAGACTTCGTCTCTACAGAAAATAAAAAATAAGCTGGACTCGGTGGTGTGCACCTGTAGTCCTAGCTAATTAGGAAGCTGAGGCAGGAGGATTGCTTGAATGTGGATCAAGGCTGCAGTGAGCCATGATCATGCCACTGCACTCCAACCTGGTTGATGGAGCCAGACCGGTCATGCCTTAAAAAAATAAACAAATAAAAGTATAATTAGAAACAGATTATCAGAGTAGAGGAAAGAGCCAGATAGTAGGAAGCCAGAGTAGGCTGCCACAAGGTTGAAATCTGGCACCTCATCTTAGGAACTGCCTCTCCCACAAATGCACTGATCTTAACATATGTGATGGTGTGATGAAACCCTGGTGAGATGTGTGAATGTTCTGAATACCGTGTAACCTTGGACATTTTTACTTAACCTTTATGGTCCATAGATTCCTCACTCTAAAATGGTAATTTCTCTTATAGGGGGTTGTTGGAGGATTAAAAGAGATATTGTATGTAAAGAACATACATAATAAACGTTCAGTATTAGCTAATACATTAGCTAATATCATTATTGTTGCTGCTGCTTAGTTGATACAGAGTTTTAAGAAATTTATTTTTTGGTGGATACATCTTGTTGCCTAGTGAGTTTTAGTGGGTACCAAAAGAGAGCAAACACGTATTGTTTTTGTTCAGATAGCCAAACAAGCTTTGTCGCATATTTGTGTTTTTTCATGGACACTTACTTGTGGTTCTAATTTTATATTACATCTTAAACAATAGCCACCTTTTCTTAATTATTTACATAAATTTTAATACTTAACATGTGGATTCTACAACTACCATTGTTTCATTGGTTTTGCATTTTTGGTTGACTTCTGTGGGTCAGTTGATTTAAAATGATCCATAGGAATTATGAGGCCGGGCGCGGTGGCTCAAGCCTGTAATCCCAGCACTTTGGGAGGCCGAGACGGGTGGATCACGAGGTCAGGAGTTCAAGATCATCCTGGCTAACACGGTGAAACCCCGTCTCTACTGAAAATACAAAAGCTAGCCGGGCGAGGTGGCTGGCACCTGTAGACCCGGCTACTCGGGAGGCTGAGGCAGGAGAATGGCGTAAACCCGGGAGGCGGAGCTTGCATGGAGCTGAGATCCGGCCACTGCACTCCAGCCTGGGTGACAGAGCAAGACTCCGTCTCAAAAAAAAAAAAAAAAAAAAAGGAATTATGATATAACTGTCATGATATTTAAAAATTAGTGAACTGGCTGGGTGTGGTAGCTCATGCCTGTAATCCCAGCTGAGGATGAGCTGGTGGATCACTTGAGGTCAGAAGTTTAAGACCAGCCTGGCCAACATGGTAAAACCCCATCTCTACAAAATGTACAAAAATTAGTCAGCATGGTGGCCCACACCTGTAGTCCCAGCTACCTGGGAGGCTGAAGTGGGAGGATCACTTGAACCCGGGAAGCAGAGGTTGCAATCAGCCAAGATTGCACCACTGCCCTCCAGCCTGGCCAACAGAGACCCTGCCCCCGCCTCCCCCCCCCAAAAAAAATTGTCTCAGGTTCATCATACTTATATGAATAGAAGTTACTGCCAGTATATCCATTAAAGTATCTTCTACTTTAAAGTAGAAATTTGAATGATAAATAAGATCACAAAATAACTTACAGCACCTGAGAAAAGAATGACAGTGTAATATACTGAAATTTTTTTCTTATTAACACGGTAATGAAATACATGAACACTAGTAGAGTTATGTGAATTAGGAAAAATGACTTTTTAAAAACTTTTTTTGTAGAGTAGGAGTCTCACTGTGTTGTCCAGGCTGGTATTGAATTCCTGGACTCAAGTGATCTTCCAGCTTCAGCCTCCCAAGTAGTTGGGGCTACCGGTGCATGCCACCACACCCGGCTGAATTTTAGATTTTGTAGAGATGAGGTCTCACTATTGTCCAGACTGGTCTCAAACTCCTGGGCCTAAGCAGTCTTCCTATGTCGGTCTCCCAAAGTGCAGGGATTAGCCCAGGCTGGTCTCAAAACTCTTGGGCCTAAGCGATCTTCCTACCTCAGTCTCCCAAAGTGCAGGGATTACAGGCATGAACTACTGCACCTGGCCAGGCGTAAGCCCATTTTTTAACTTGAATATAGAAATAGTTTTACACTCTAACTTTTTAATTTTTGAGACGGAGTTTTACTCTTGCCCAGGCTGGATTGCGGTGGCTCACTACAACCTCTGCTTCCCAGGTTCAAGCGATTCTCCTGCCTCAGCCTCCCAAGTAGCTGGGATTACAGGCGCATACCATCATACCTGGATAATTTTTGTATTTTTAGTAGAGACGGGGTTTTGCCATGTTGGCCAGGCCGGTCTCAACCTCCTGACCTCGGGTGATCCACCTACCTTGGCCTCCCAAAGTGCTAGGATTATAGGCATGAGCCACTGTGCCTGGCCACACTCTAACTTTCTAAAAGGAATATTCATATAGGGAATAAATGCAGTTGAAAGATTATAGAAGGATACAGCTTTGAAGAGTTTATGCCATAACAATCATGAATTGCTTGATTAAAGCAAATAGATCCTCAAAGTCCAGGTGGCAGAATGATGCGTGAAGCCAATAAAAGGCAATTTTTTTTTGGTGAACCTAGGGAACCTACCACCCTCAGAAATAATGTCGACCAGAAAAAATAGTTTTAGAGAAGTTTATATAAATTCATGATTGATAGATACAAAGTAGGTGACTACAGAAAGCTAAGATACCTGGCAATATGAGTCATTCCTTTTTTTTTCTATCCTAAAATGTCCCCTGGTGCCTTTCAGAGACTGATTTTGGGGTTAGGCCCATGTAGTAATCTTTTAATGGAATAGTAGCCAAAGTAGAGGAAGGCAAAACAGAGTAGAATCTAGGCCTTTTGATTTTTGAAGCATTCTGTGATGGTTGGTGGGGGTGACCAGGGGAAGTCAGGAATCCAGAGGGAAGTAGCTTGGAACCAGTAAACCTAAATTCTGTAATAGACTAGAATAATTTGTATTAAGTAAGTTGTAGGCTTCTGAAATAATTTATATGATTTAGATATCATGGTAAATTAATAATACACTGTCTTCTCTGGCATGTAAAAGGTAAATGTTTTGCCCATAGAACACAAATTCCCAGACTGTCTTACCAAATAAATGTTTAAAGCCTGGAAACTTTTGTGGTAATAAAAGTTTTTACTACTATTTTGTATATATAAAAGAATTTTGTTTTGTTTTTTGAAGACAGAGTCTCGTCGTCACCCAGGCTGGAGTGCAATGGCACAGTTTTGGCTGACTGTAACCTCTGCCTGCTGGGTTCAAGCGATTCTCCTGCCTCAGCCTCCTGAGTAGCTGGGACTACAGGCGTGCAGCACCACCCCTGGCAAATTTTTACATTTTTAGTAGAGATGGAGTTTCTCCATGTTGGTCAGGCTGATCTTGAACTCCTGACCTCAGATAATCTGCCTGCCTCCGCCTCCCAAAGTGCTGGGATTACAGGCGTGAGCCACCCTGCCCGGCGAAGAGAGTTATCTTTTTTTTAAAAAAAAAGATGTATTTTTATCATTGAGCAGAAATGTGATTTTACAATTAGTTTCCATATAAACTTTTTGTTACCAAAGTATCTTGAAATTACATACTTAACAATATTCTTTTAAACAATGCCTTTTTCTTTTTTCTTTTTTTTTTTTTTGAGACAAGGTCTCGCTCTGTCATTTAGGCTGAAGTGCTGTTATGTGATTGTGGCACACTGCAGCTTCGACCTCCTGTGCTCAAGCGATCCTCCCACCTCAGCCTCCCAAGTAGCTGGGTCTACAGGTGCATGCTGTGACACTCAGCTAATTTTTGAAACTGTTTTGTACAGACAGGGTCTTGGTATGTTTCCCAAGCTGGTGTTAAACTCCTGGGCTCAAGTAGTCCTCCCAGCTCAGCCTTCTAGAGTCCTGGGATTACAGGTGAGAGCCACTGTGCCTAGCCCATGAACAGTTAACTTTTTTTTTGTATGTTTGGTTTACCTTTTTTTTGAAACAAAGTTTTGCTTGTGTTGCCCAAGTTGGAGTGTAATGGCGCAATCTTGGCTTACTGCAACCTCTGCCTCCCGAGTAGCTGGGATTACAGGCGCACGCCACCACGCTTGGCTAATTTTTTGTATTTTTAGTAGAAATAGGGTTTTACCATGTTAGGCTGGTCTCGAACTCCTGACCTCAGATGATCTGCCTGCCTTGGCTTCCCAAAGTGCTGGGATTACAGACGTGAGCCACTGCACCTGGCCTACTTTTTTTTTAATGCTTATCTTTTTCCTGCAGTGTGGTTTACTTTTGATATTTTACTATGCATGTAGTACTTGGAAGTATTAAATTGTATTGGTATTTGTGACAGATGACACTGACCTTATTCTTAAATTATGGAAAATGACGTGTGTGTGTGTGTGTGTGTGTGTGTGTGTGTGTGTGTGTGTGTGAAGGGATCTCACTGTGTTGCCTAGTTGGACTTCAATGGCTATTCACAGGTGCAGTCATGCACTACAGCCTCAAACTCCTGGCCTCAGGAGATCCTGAGTAGCTGGGGGTAGACATTCTTTCAGTTTCCTGGGAGGTCTTGTTTTTAAACCTGTCCTGCCTTAAATTGTTCTAATTTTAGTTCTGTGGCTTTAAGTCTGAGGTAATTTTCAGTTTATTGGTATTAGAAACATTCCTGTGTTTGTGTAGTGCTGGGTGTGAAATGTGAAGTTAAACCTTTAAATAGTTAATAGATACTATTAGATTGCTATACTTTTGTGGTTTATACTCTTCACTGTAAGAGTAGATTACTTCAAATGCTTGTGCTAGATGTTTTGTCTTTTCAAATTTGCAAATCTGGCCGGGCAAAGTAGCTCACATCTGTAATCCCAGCACTTTGGGAGGCTGAGGTGGGTGGATCACCTGAGGTCAGGAGTTCAAGACCAGCCTGGGCAACATGGTTAAACCTCATCTCTACTAAAAACACAAAATTAGCCAGGCATAGTGGCACATGCCTGTGATCCCAGCTACTTGGGAGGCTGAGACAGGAGAATCACTTGAACCCAGAAGGCGGAGGTTGCAGTGAGCAGAGATTGCACCACTGCACTCCAGCCTGGGCAACAGAGTGAGACTCTGCCTCAAAAAAATAAATAAAAATAAAATAAATTTTACAAATTGATATTAAAATAGTTTTATATTTGTGTTTCCCTACTTTATATTAAACATATATATTTGTTGGCCTTTGTATTGCTTTTCTGTGAATTTAATTTCCTGTTTTTTTCCCAATGGCATTGTTCATCTTTTACTAATTTTTAGGAGCTCCTTGTTTTGTTTTTTTTTTTTTTTTTTTTTTTTTTTTTTTGAGTTGGAGTCTTGCTTCGTTGCTCAGGCTGGAGTGCAGCGGCACTATCTCAGCTCACTGCACCTTCTACCTCGTGGGTTCAAGCAATTCTCCTGACCTTAGGTCATCCACCCACCTCGGCCTCCCAAAGTACTGGGATTACAGGGATGATCCAGTGTAGCCGGCCAACGTGTCTCTCTTTTTAAATAATTGATCTTGTCCAACGTGACATATTTCTCCATTCGTAGGAGAATGCATTTGATTTTAGAACTTTTCTGTGGAACTTTGAAAGGCTTTTCACATGCAGAAACTGATTTTCACATTTGCTTATCTAGTTTTAGTATGTGTCTAGGATGTGTGTGTATGTGTGTCTGTGTATACATTTTTTAACCTGGGGCATTTAGTCAAAGAAATTACAGTATTAAAAGCTAGATCTATGCTTATATTTGAAGGTAGTATCAACTGGGTTTTTGAATATCTCCATTTAAGATTGAAGTATGTCGCTGCTATATGATTTTTTTAGAAGATGCTTTTTTCCTCCTTGTTTTCAGATGTCTGCCTTGAGTTTTCAGATGTCTGCCCTGATTTTTCAGATGTTTGCCTTGATAAAGGAATACCTTAGTAGAATTTTCTGTGATTAACAGGTTAGAGTTGTACCCCTCTTCCCTGAGACAACTTGTAGGGCCCTTGAAGCAGCATTGTCTGTGTACTTCATCTTGTTCTGCAAATATGACCTATCGTTTGTATGAGTATGTGCCATAAAAATGGTTAGGAAGGCCGGGCACAGTGGCTCACACCTATAATACCAGCACTTTGGGAGGCTGAGGCGGGTGGATCACCTGAGGTCGGGAGTTTGATACCAGCCTGGCAAACATGGAGAAACCCTGTCTCTACTAAAAATAAGAAAATTAGCCAGGCATGGTGGTGCATGCCTGTAATCCCAGCTAGTTGGGAGGCTGCGGCAGGAGGATTTCTTGAACCCGGGAGGAAGAGGTTGCAGTGAGCCAAGATCGTGCCACTGCACGCCACCCTGGGCAACAGAGCAAGACTGTCTCAAAAAAAGAAAAAAAAGAAAAGAAAAAGAAAATGGTTAGGAAACATTAGCTTCCCTCTTTTTTTTTTTTTTTATTTTTTTTTTATTTTATTTTATTTTATTTTTTGAGACAGAGTCTCGCTCTGTCGCCCAGGCTGGAGTGCAGTGACACCATCTCAGCTCACTGCAAGCTCCGCCTCCTGGGTTCACACCATTCTCTTGCCTCAACCTCCCGAGTAGCTGGAACTACAGGCGCCCACCACCACACCTGGATAATTTTTTGTATTTTTAGTAGAGACGGGGTTTCACCCTGTTAGCCAGGATGGTTTCCATATCCTGACCACGTGAGCCACTGCGCCCGGTCCTTAGCCTGCCTCTTAAGCTGTAAGTGGTCTCGATATGGAGACAGAAAGTAAAATACTATGAATGATAAATAATCTAGAACTTGAATTAAAGTAGGTGTATTTTTATTTTGTCACTTTTTATTAAAAGTTACTGTAGTATGTTCTCTACTAAGTACCGCACTATATTTTGAGTGCCTGCAAGACTTGGAATTCATTGTAAAATTACTGTTCTTGGACTGAGGTTACATTTTAGTCTTGTCAGTGGGTTCTTCGCCAGTCAATTGGAATCGATTCCAATACAGTCTTCCCCCACAGTTGAATATAGAATAAAATCTGTTGCACACTGGGTGTAGGGGTACATGTGTGGCAGGACTGCTTGAGCCTAGGAGTTCAAGACCAGCCTGGGCAACATAGTGAGACCTTATCTCAATTGAAATATGTATCTATACAAAAAATAAAATTCATTATAGTTCATCTTGCTGGAAAACAAAATACTGTTTTTTAATTAAAAAAATTTTTTTAAATTTAGAGATGGGGGTCTTGCTGTGTTGACCAGGCTGGTCTCGAACTCCTGGCCTCAAGCAATCCTCCCATCTGGGCCTCCCAAAGTGCCGGGATTACAGGTGTGAACAACTGTGCACGGCTGACAAAGTATTTTTTAAAGACGTACCACTAAATGGAGATTTGATTCACATTTAATAGTTTTTGACAAGTCTTTTCTATTTAAAAACTACTTTTTTTGTAGCATTATTCCGGCTTTTCACTTAATTTAGTAAATATTTGAGCGCCTTTGTATTCCAGATACTGAGCAAGATTGGCAGGGTTCTGCCCTTATGGAGCAGAAAGAAGGTGGGGGACTGACTAAAACTTGAAAACTATCTAACGTAAGTACCATGCAGAAAATGAAACAGTATTAATTGGCAGAAGGAGAGCGGGCAATTTTGGCTGGTGTGGTTAGGGAAAGCCTCTTTAAGGAGCTGTCTCTTGAGTGGAGACAAGATGTGAAAAAAAACAGCTTGCCTGTTTTTGGGGTTTCAGCCTTCCAGGTGAAGAGAAGCACAAAGTTCAGACGTCTTGAGGCACAAAGTCTGGCATGTTCTGAAAGAAGGCCTTTAGACACCTTGTCAAGGAGTTTAGATTTTTTTTTTTTTTGAGACGGAGTCTTACTCTGTCACCCAGGCTGGGGTGCGATGG
>NW_016817764.1:94352-109071 GCF_001698545.2 Rhinopithecus bieti
TTTTTGAGACGGAGTCTGGCTCTGTCACCCAGGCTGGAGTGCAGTGGTGCGATCTCGGCTCACTGCAAGCTCCGCCTCCCGGGTTCCTGCCATTCTCCTGCCTCAGCCTCCCCAGTAGCTGGGACTACAGGTGCCGGCATCACACCCGGCTAATTTTTGTAATTTTAGTAGAGATGGGGTTTCACCATGTTGGTCAGGATGGTCTCGATCTCCTGACCTTGTGATCCGCCCACCTCGGCCTCCCAAAGTGCTGGGATTACAGGCGTGAGCCACCGTGCCCGGCCGGAGTTTAGATTTTATTCTGAGTTTTAAACAGAGAAGTGACACAATGAGTTGCATTTTAAGCTTGTTCAGGCTGTTACATGGATCATTAGGAGCCATATCGTTTCAGGCTAGTGAGATGCTCAGATGAGTCTTCCTTCTGTCTCTTCCCTCATCTATTTCTCTCTTATCTGGTCTTAAGCTCCTCTATCTTTTCCTTTTCAGTTGGAAAAAAACTCAAATATCTAGAAAAAGGAAGAGCTATATGTACTCCAAAAAAGGGACCTCACAGTAACCTGGGGATAGAGTTAGGTAGGAGTGAGTCAGGGCTCAAGTTGAGGTTCTAGAGGCACGAGGCAGCAAGATCTTGCTCTGGCATCCCCTCTTACAGAAATAAAATATGCTGATAGAAGTTTATAGTGTAATAGTAAAATATAAAAACAAAAAATAAGTAATGTAGAAAATAAAAACCCTTCACAGTCCTGCTGAAATGATCACTGTTGACACTTTAATTCTGGAGTTCTCCATCCATTTATTTATTTCTAGATTTCCCTCCCTCTTTGTAGATTAATATTAAAGAGATTCAGACTATATATTTTGTTCATTTTTTGTTGTCTTGGATGTCTTTTCCCATCTCTGTATATATGGATCTACTTCATTTATCACATGGATATTAACATGGTTTATTTAATTCCCTATTGTTAGGTATTTGGTTTTACCATCATTTTTCAAGGGTATAAATAGTGCTGCAAGGAATATGCTTGCGCATGTTTTTATACACTTGTCTTAGGCTTCTTTAGTACAGATTTCTGGAGAATACTAGATATTCTTTAAGAACATTTCAAACTTTTAATAGATATTACCATATTCTTTTCCAAAAAGGATGTACCAAGACTGTATGAGAATAACTCCATGTTGTGATCTTAAGTTGTCTCAAAACCTCTTTGGTTTTCTCAGCTGTCATCTAAGAATACTAAATATCTAACCTCCCTCTTGATTTGGGCATGTGATGTGATTTAGCACATAGTGGATTTTCAGTTAGAAACTTTTGATTGAAAACAAGGTTTGGATTCTGTGGTCCTTAATTCTAGGTCATTTCAAGCTCTGACTAAAATGATTTGAGTGTTAGTGTTATATATGGGAAGGTAAGGGCTGTGGAGTCAGTGCAGCCCAGTTCAGAATCCCAGTTTGCCGCTTACAAGCTGTATGTGAGAGAATTTTCTCAACTGTAAAATGGGGATATAATTCCTACCTAGAGTAGCACTGTAAGTAATGTGGATAATGATTGGAATGTATGCTATGTATCCTGCCTCATAATAGTAAGCTTCTAGTAAATAGTAGCTATTGTTAATAATAAAACAAGTTTCTGAAGGAGGAAGGCTTGAAAAGATGGGATTCCTTATCAACCTCAAAGTTTTCTAAAGGAGGAAACCCTACCCCCCTTACTTCTGCATGGTTTCTGACCATGAACTGAACTCTGAATCTGAATGTTATGGTAGAAAATTCATGTACTTTAAATTTAAACAGATATGGAATCTGGTTATTTTACCCACTGCCGGGGTGTTCTTGGGCAAGTAGCATGACTTCTCTGTCCAAAAAAACAAAGGGTTTGCAGTGGCTTAACCTGTAATCCCGGTATTTTGGGAGGCTAAGGAGAGTGGATTGCCTGAGCTCAGGAGTTCGAGACCAGCCTGGGCAACATAGTGAGAGCCTTTCTCTACAAAAAAACTGTTTTTAAAAATTAGCTGGGCATGGTGATGCACATCTGTGGTCCCAGCTACTTGGGAAGCTGAGGTAGGAGGATCATTTGAGCCTGGAAAATCGAAGCTGCAGTGAGCTGTGATCATGTCACTGCACTCCAGCCTGGGCGACACAGCAAGACCCTGTCTCAGAAAGTAAATTAATTAAAAAGAAAATGTGGATAGAGGAAGGAATTAAAAATCTGGCCGGGCGCGGTGGCTCATACCTGTAATCCCAGGTGTGATTTGGGAGGCCGAGGCGGGCAGATCACAAGTCAAGAGATAGAGACCATCCAGGCCAACATGGCCAACCCCATCTCTACTAAAAACACAGAAATCAGTTGGGCATGGTGGTGCATGCCTGTAATCCTGGCTACTCAGGAGGCTGAGGCAGGAGAATCACTTGAACCTGGGAGGCAGAGGTTGCAGTGAGCCGAGATCATGCCACTGCCTGGTGACAGAGTGGACTCTGTCTCCAAAAAAAAAAAGAAAAGAAAAGAAAATCTTTGGGGTTCTTACACCAATTAAATGAGATAATTTATAAAGTGCTTAAAATACATCCTAGAAATATTAGTTTTTCTTCCTTGAAGTCATAAATTCTGGCTTACACTTTTTTGCAGGTATTTCTCATAGTACTAATGTGTTCCTCACACTCAAGAGTAGTTGCTCAGGAAGAAGAGAAATGTAATTGAAAAGTGATAGACTAGAAGTCTTGAGACCTGGGCTCATGTTCCAGGTTGGCTTTTTTTTTTTTTGGAGATGGAGTCTCGCTCTTGTCCCCAGGCTGTGCAACCTCCACCTCCTGGGTTCAAGTGATTCTCCTGCCTCAGCCTCCCCAGTAGCTGGGATGACAGGCACCCACCACCATACCTGGCTAATTTTGTATTTTAAGTAGTGATGGCGTTTTACCATGTTAGCCAGGCTGGTCTCAAACTCCTGGCCTTAAGTGATGCACTGGCCTCTTGGCCTCCCAAAGTGCTGGGATTACAGGCGTGAGCCACTGTGCCTGTCCCTTGCTAAATCTTTCTTTCTTTCTTTTTTTTTGAGATAGAGTCTTGCTTTGTCATCCAGGCTGGAGTACAGTGGTACGATCTCGGCTCACTGCAAGCTCCGCCTCCCGGGTTCACACCATTCTCCTGCATCAGCCTCCTGAGTAACTGGGACTACAGGTGCCCACCACCACGCCTGGCTAATTTTTTGTATTTTTAGTAGAGACGGGGTTTCACCATGTTAGCCAGGATGGTCTCGATCTCCTGGCCTTGTGATCCACCTGCCTCGGCCTCCCAAAGTGCTGGGATTACAGATGTGAGCCACCGCGCCCGGCCATCCCTTGCTAAATCTTTTAACTGCTGGTCCCATTTTCCTCATCTATGAAATATTTTATGGAAATGTACTATTAAAGAAAATTTTCTTTGCTAATAAATGCAGGAGGTATCACTTATGAAAAACCCACATCATGCTATTTTCATAATTGGTCTTTATATATTGTGTTCTTGGATTAAATACTTTGTTCTAGACTTATAATTATTTGTGTTTCTTACCAGGTTTAAGAATTGTTTAAGCTGCATCAATGGAGCACATACAGGGAGCTTGGAAGACGATCAGCAATGGTTTTGGATTCAAAGATGCCGTGTTTGATGGCTCCAGCTGCATCTCTCCTACATTAGTTCAGCAGTTTGGCTATCAGCGCCGGGCATCAGATGATGGCAAACTCACAGATCCTTCTAAGACAAGCAACACTATCCGTGTTTTCTTGCCAAACAAGCAAAGAACAGTGGTATGTGAAAATTCTACTTAGGAAATTTAGCTATTTATCTGCCTGTGGGACACATTAAGGATCATGTTGTTCAACTTAAAGACAAGCAAAATATTCATTGTCATATAGGGTCTTTAGTAATTTTTTTTCTTTTTTCTTTTTTCTTTTCTTTTTTTTTTTTTTTTTTTTTTTTTTTTTTTTTTTTTTGAGACGGAGTCTTGCTCTGCCGCCCAGACTGGAGTGCAGTGGCCGGCTCTCAGCTCACTGCAAGCTCCGCCTCCCGGGTTCACGCCATTCTCCTGTCTCAGCCTCCCAAGTAGCTGGGACTACAGGCGCCCGCCTCGTCGCCCGGCTAGTTTTTTGTATTTTTTAGTAGAGACGGGGTTTCACCGTGTTAGCCAGGATGGTCTCGATCTCCTGACCTCGTGATCCGCCCGTCTCGGCCTCCCAAAGTGCTGGGATTACAGGCTTGAGCCACCGTGCCCGGCCTAGTAATTTTTTTTCTAACTGCAGATTCATTTCTTTATATTGCTGTTCCTTCCACACCCCCTATTTTTTCCCACCTCTTGGCCTTCCTTCTATTACTCTTGCTTGGAATGTCTTCCTTTGTGCCACTTCATCCAAACAAATAGTACATTTTTATGTGTATATTTCAAAGAATTTTCTTTGAAAAGTCTCTAGGCCTTTCCAACTACTTTTTTTAGAAGACATTTTATTTCTTCTATTAAAATATTCACCTAAAGCTTTTTGAATATTACAATCAAGTATAAAGAAGAAAGTAAAATTACATAGAAAAAATTATTTTTGTGTATTTCATAGGCCCAGGACAAGTCTGGAGGCAGCTTAGAAATCATACAGTCTTCTTTTTCAGGGCACTGACACCAGCCAGTTAATTCTGCATAGTTTATTTTTGTTGTACCAGTGACAGGTTCGTATTGGCATCATGGCAGGACAGTGCCACTAGGTTTTTGGATAGAAAATTTCTTTTCTTTTTTTTTTTTTTTTTGTTGTTGTTTTTTTGTTTTTGAGACGGATTCTCACTCTGTCACCCAGGCTGGAGTGCAGCTCACTGCAACCTCTGCCTCCTGGGTTGAAATGATTCTCCTGCCTCAGCCTCCCAAGTAGCTTGGGCTACAGGCACACGCCACCACGCCTGGCTGATTTTTTTGTATTTTTAGTAGAGACGGGGTTTCACCATGTTGACCAGGCTGGTCTCAAACTCCTGACCTCAGGTAATCCACCCACCTCGGCCTCCCAAACTGCTGGGATTACTGACGTGAGACACCGCCCCAGCCTGATACGAAACTTCAGTTTTTCTAAGAATTTAGCACTCAAAAAAGTTATCTGGCCGGGTGTGGTGATTCACACCTGTAATGCCAGCACTTTGGGAGGCTGAGGTGGGCAGATGGCTTGAGCTCAGGAGTTCGAGACCAGTCCGGGCAACATGGCATACCCCATCTCTACGAAAAAAATTTTTTAAAGTAGGCCGGTTGTGGTGGCTCACGCCTGTAATCCCAGTACTTTGGGAGGCCAAGGCCAGCACATTACTTGAGGTCAGGAGTTCGAGACAAGCCTGGCCAACATGGTGAAACCCCATCTCTACTAAAATTACAAAAATTAGCCAGGCATGGTGTTGCGCGTTTGTAATCCCAGCTACTTGGGAGGCTGAGGCAGGAGAATCACTTGAACCTGGGAGGCAGAGGTTGCAGTGGGCCGGGATTGCGCCACTGCACTCCAGCCTGGGCGAAAGGGCGAGACTCTATCTAAAGAAAGAAATAACAAAAATGTAGCCAGGCGTGGTGGCACGCATCTGTAGTCCCAGCTACTCGGTACTCAGAAGGCTGAGGTGGGAGGATGGCTTGAGCCCAGGAGGCAAAGGTCGCAGTGAGCTGAGACCGCACCGCTTCACCCCAGCCTGGGTGACAGAGAGCCAGACCCCTTCTCAAAGAAAAAAAAAAAAATTTCTACTATTATGGATAAAACAAAACCAACCACCTGGCCAAAACAGAAAAGTGAAATTGTATTGGTTTTGCTTAGTGGAACTGTTCGGAGAACTTGAGTTCAAAACTTCCATGCCTCTTCCTCTCCTATCCTCTGTTCTTTGTGTAAAATCAATGCATTGTGTTTATACCGTATAGTCAGGTGAAGCAAGGTTCTGAGGTGGGGAACCCCAGTCCAGAGTTTTCTCTGTTTGCTTGTAACAGTTCCACTCTTCCCAATTTGTTAATAAATTGTTTATACTTTTTTTGTGAACCTAAGGAGCCTCCCCAGTATAGTGTTGAATACTTAGGTGCATTTTGAACTGAAGGCAGAACTCAAAAGTCCAATTAAAGTTTGAGTAAGTTTATCTTTGTGTTCCTAAAAATGAAAATTTTATGCCTGGCAAAATAAGTAGTAATAATCCCCTATATCTGAATAGTGGTCTTTTGTTTGCAAAGTAATTTTACCTACTGTTTCTCGTTAATTTTCTTTCTGACCCTAAATTGAGAAGTCAGATATAGAAAGTGTGTGTTATGAGAAGTTGAAGACCATTTGGTGCTTCTTCAGAGTGTTATTGAGACTATCTTCTCCATCCTTATCTGCTACCAGTTTGCCCACCAGGCTGGGAAACTTAATTTGGCATAGTGATTAAGTGTATGAACCTTTAAAACAAGAAAACCCCAATTTACATCCTTGCATTGCCTTTTATTAGCTATGTCATTTAAACAAGTTTTGTACTTTTTTGAGCCTGTTTCCTGACCTTTATGAAATGATGCTTGTACTTAGTACAGTGACTGATTCATTAGTGAAGTGGTAGCTATGATGATGATGATTATATATATTTTTTTAGATAGAGGCTCTCACTGTCACCCGGGCTGGAGTGCAGTGGCCCGATCTCGGCTCACTGCAACCTCCACCTCCCAGGTTCAAGTGATTCTCCTTGCCTCAGCCTCCCAAGTAGCTGGGATTACAGGCACCCGCCACCACATCTGGCTAATTTCTTTGTATTTTTGTTAGAGATGGGGTTTCACCATGTTGGCAAGGCTGGTCTCAAACTCCTGACCTTGTGATCCACCCGGCTCACCTTCTCAAAGTGCTGGGATTACAGACGTGAGCCACCGTGCCTGGCTGCTGTGACTATTTCTTAGCTTTTTATACATCTATGTAGTCCTTGATCACCTCCATTTGAGCACAGCTGGTGGTTGGAAACCAAGCTTGACTTCTCCTACAGCTTATGAGAAGGTTGTAGCCTAGGTTAGTTTTGCCTGTTTCTTTGGGTAAAGATGAACTAACTGTGGAAGAACTAGCTGCTTTCACCAGGCACCAAGCTTCAGGAAAGCGGTAGAGGAGAGAAGAGTCACTTAGTTAGGCCAGCACCATCAGTCAGCTGTTTTTACTCCTCCCCAGGTTGCTTCACTTCCTGAACCCAGAATGACTCTCATAATCACTCAGTGGGTTCTAGAAATTATTTAGCTGATTACAGCATGTATCCATGGAGGGCTGTAAAGAGGAGAATGAGACAGAGGACGTGTATCTGATTTAAATAATTTTAGATGTGATAATTAGGTTTTTGAATGTTTCTTGTGATTTTTATCTTCTAAACGTGTACCTCTTTGACTTCCTCCTGCCGCTGTTGCTGCTGTTGTTGCTGCTGCTACTGCTTCTAATTATTATTAGATGAGTGATTGGAGCTGAGGACCACTACTGTTAGAATCAGCTGACCAGCAGGTTAAAATACAGATTCGTTCTGTATGAATGGGCTTTATTCCATACTAACTGAATCAGAGTCCTTGGATGTGTTGGACAGGTAGATGGAACCTATGTTTTCACAAGCTTCTCTGAGGATTCTAATGCCAGCTACATTTGGGAACCTGACTGGATTAGACGATATTTAAAGAACTGTCCAGCTTGAATTATGATTTAATGAAGACTGATAATATAACAGATATCACTTTATAGCTTAGAAAACATTGCTATGCAGTATTTGATGCAGGTCATGATTCTGTTAGTGTATGTTTATTACTCTTCGTTTTCCTCCTTCTTAGTGTCTTCATAGTTCAGATCAGTATAGCTTGTTTTGTTTCTGAAAAGCTGGAAGTTGGTGGGTATCACTGCATCAAGAAACTTTTAAAATAAACTTATTTTGGAACATTAAAAAATATATACAGGCTGGGTGCAGAGGCTCTTCCCTGTAATCCCAGCACTTTGGGAGGCTGATGAGCCCAGGAGTTTGAGACCAGCCTGGGCAATATAGTGAGATCTTGTCTCTACCAAAAAAAAAAAAAATTAGCTAGGGGTGGTGCTGCCCACCTGTGGTCCCAGCTGAGACTGAGGCAGGAGGATCACTTGAACCGGGGTGGTCAAGGTTACATGAGTCATGATCATGCCATTGTATTCCAGCCTAGATGACAGAGCAAGACCCTGTCTCAGTATATATAATATAGGTTTTATACACACACACACACACCTGCACATAGAGAGAATAACAAATCTGATGTACCGCTTACCCACTTTCAACACTTAGCTAACCATGGCAGTCCTGCTTAATCTGTGTTTTCATCCACTCCTTTCCCAATGTTTTGACACAAATCCTGGATATCATTTGTCTGAACTATTTTGGTATGTACAAGGAACTTTTTTTTATTTTTATTTTTTGAGACAGAGTCTCACTCTGTCGCCCAGGCTGGAGTGCAGTGGCCGGATCTCAGCTCACTGCAAGCTCCGCCTCCCGGGTTTTATGCCAGTCTCCTGCCTCAGCCTCCCGAGTAGCTGGGACTACAGGCGCCCGCCACCTCGCCCGGCTAGTTTTTTTTTGTATTTTTTAGTAGAGACGGGGTTTCACCATGTTAGCCAGGATGGTCTCGATCTCTTGACCTTGTGATCCGCCCGTCTCGGCCTCCCAAAGTGCTGGGATTACAGGCTTGAGCCACCGCGCCTGGCCTGTACAAGGAACTTTTAAAGAATGTTAATTTTATTTATTTTTAAATAGGTAAAGCATTCATATGAGCCAGAAGTCTTGGGTGACCCCTGCCCCTGTATTCCCATTTCTTTTCCTCAGAGGTTTCCTATGATCAATCTTCTATCTGTCCGAAGAATCAGTTGGTTTCCCCTTACCCTGTTGTTCACGACCTTTCCTTTCTTCCACATCTCTGAAGGAGAGGAAAAACTATCGGTAGCTAAGGAGGCTATCACAAACTCCAAAGGAACTTTTTTCTTTTGGAAAATCTTTTCCTTTCTCCCAGATGATTGATCCTCCCGGAAAATATTCCTCCCCCGCTTCCATCACCTTCTGAGCTAATCTGTTACAAGTTCAAATTCTTCTATACTGTACTCTGAATGTGGAGTCCATCTTTGGGCTTCAAATAATGATTACTGGGCAGATAAGTCCCCATCAGTCCCTGGTGATAGTAAAATAAAGCCTTGTGAAAAACTTCTTATGTTGCCCGTCTGATGTTTTCAAATTCTTGAGGCTCACATGCATTTCCTTCTTTCCTAGATTGTTTTCTCTGCTTTGCATCCAAATACTATACCCTGGTTTGGAGCCTGGTAACTAGGAGGGCCCAGATACCTATGTCCTGTTTCTTAAGACTTTTTTCTGTTGTAAACCAGCTGGAGAAGGTTGGCTGGATTGGCATTGAGGTGCCTGGAGTAAGAGCCAAGATTAAGAACACTTTGGGCCTTTTGGAGCCCTGCTTTGCTTCCTTTCCCCTCCCCGTGTATTCGCATAGGTAAATATATGCATACACTCACCACCTTCTGGGGAAGGGGTTGGCTGGCTGCTGTAAGCTGTTAACACTTTCAGAGGAGGAGCTTTGCTGTAAGAAGTTAACAAGCACTGCAAATCTATGTTTTGCCCTCCTTGCTGGCCATACTGACTCTAGTTACTTTACTTTTGATTAACTCTTGGCTTTGAAGTTAAAACATGGAGGACTTTTATTAAAACTCTGAAATTTTAGTTCAAACTTTTTTACAGCTGCCATTAATTGTGAGTATCCTGGGCACTCACACTTCCCAATAGGGTTCTGAGTACCTGCCTAGCTTTTTGAGGATTGAGTACAGGGAAATGTAGAGAAGTATGTGCCACTAAGGCTGCTTGGTATGGTATGCACATATATTTAAACTAAGATTGGTGTTTGTCCCTACAGCAGGGCTGGAGTTCTATATCTTCCACTTCCTACTTTGCCTTCACTAGTGTTAAGTACTTGTGAGATGGAATTTTTGTTAGAATGATTAGTCATTTTTGTTGAAATAAGTTGAAGTACAGATTTTGATCATAAAAATTCATGTTTGTTTATAGAGTAGATTGGCTTATTTCCTCTTTAATGAATCTAATAAACATACATGTGTATACATTCTAATCACACAAAATTAGAGACATGTAAAGGAAAAGGTTATCATTTTATCTTTCTTAACCACTATCTCTTGATGTGAACAGCTAAGTGTAAATCTTTCCGCACTCATATAACATACAAATTTCTTCACCTTTTTTTTTTTTTTTTTGAGACAGAGGCTCGCTCTTGTCACCCAGGCTGGAGTGCAATGGCGTGATCTTAGCTCACTGCGTCCTCTCCCTCCTGGGTTCCAGCAATTCTCCTGCCTCAGCCTCCTGAGTAGCTGAGATTACAGGTGTCCACCACCATGCCTGGCTAATTTTTGTATTTTTAGTAGAGACGGGGTCACTATGTTGGCCGGGCTGGTCTCGAACTCCTGACCTCAGGTGATGCACCCGCCTTGGGCTTCCCAAAGTGCTGAGATTACAGGTGTGAGCCACCATGCCTGGCCTCTTCATCTTTAAAATAATCTTACTCTATTATTCTGAAGGATATTTTCCCCCAATTAATACATAATGAACTCCTCTCCATCCAGGTCATTATAAGTAATATAATAGCTGCATAATGTGACATAATACAGATGTCTCACACTTCATTCAAGTACTTACCTATTGCTGTACATTCAGGTTGTTTCATATATGTGTGTGTGCGTGTGCCATCACAAGCAATGCTGTAATAAATTTGCCTGCACCTTTACAGACTGGTGTGTTTATTTCTGTGCCCACCTTTCCAAGGGGTGCTGCAGCCTGTGTTGGTCCTAAAGGTGATCCTTTGTTTTGTAGGTCAATGTGCGAAATGGAATGAGCTTGCATGACTGCCTTATGAAAGCACTCAAGGTGAGGGGCCTTCAACCAGAGTGCTGTGCAGTGTTCAGACTTCTCCACGAACACAAAGGGTAAGAGCTCAAAAGTCAATTGACTTCTTCAAACTAGTAAGGATCTTCTAGCTTTAAATAGCTATGTTTGTATTAAATTGTACTAGCTTCCTATAGAATATTGTATATTTCTATGCCTTTCTTTATAAAGAGATAATTCAGAAAAATAGGTATTAAGAAATTGAAATTATTGCTTGGACGTTCTCTTGAAAAGTTAAGTACATGTTAAGCTGGGCATGATGGCCAATACCTGTAATTTTAACACTTTGGGAAACTGAGGCAAGAGGGTTGCTTGAGACCAGGAGTTCAAGACCAGCCTGGGCACATAGTGAAGGCCCATCTCTACAAAAAAATTTAAAAAACTAGCCAGGCATGGTGGTGCGGCCCTGTAATCCTAGCTGTTCGAAATGCTAAGGTGAGAAGATTGCTTGAGTCCAGGGCTTTGAGGCTGCAGTGAGTCATGATTGTGCCACTGGACTCCAGCCTGGGCTGGAGCAGGATCATATCTATTAAAAACAAAAAAGAAACAAAAAAAAACACATGTTAGGTATTGATAATGTTTCCATGGATGGAAACAGTAATGTTAGATGCTATGCTTTTTGAGACAAAGATTTTTCTTTGTGTTTACTCTGTTTACTGTAATGCATTATATAGACTGGGCACTCAGAAAGTGCATTATTATATATATAAAGAATGCTATCCTCGGGAGATTGACTTTTCTCATTCACTAATTTTTTTTGTTGTTGTTCAGTTAAATGTGGCCTAATCCCTGCTGTTTAATAGATTGTTTAAAGATACAGAAGCATTTCTGCTTCAGGGAAGATTCATAGTTTATCCTATTCCTAATGGTGGTGGCAAGATAGAGGCGTCCCCTCAAAGGCTAGGAGTAATACCTCAAAGCAGCAGAACTGTCTGTAATTATCCATTATCCACTATTCCCTCCACCCCTAAAATATAGGGAAACCTTTAAAGGGTTCTTTTTTTACCCTCTTCTTGGAAAGGGTCACTTATGTTATTCATCTTTAGCTTACATTTTTTCATGTTTCAAAGAGTTCTCCAGTTTGAGAGAATAGCCCAGGGAATAAATCTACTCAAAGGGGTGAGTGTAATTCTCAATTTAGGAGGCGTTTGTTGAAGTGCAAATCTTTGAAGCAGATGTTAACTTTTGCTGAATGTAGCCCAGGTTGGGTCCCTAAGCCAATCCATAGTGCTCCTTAAGGACTAGAGAGATTCTGAGACAGGGAGGGCTTGGTCTACTCTCATCCAAGGCTGCACTGGTTTGGAGCTACTCTGGAGTCTCTAGGACAGAGAGCAGATTGTCATTAGGATCAGTCTGCAGATTGATGAGAAAATAAGGCTTGTCCTCCCTCTCTTCATAAGGGCAAAATAGTCCTTTGGAATTATAGGGAGTTTTTCAGGTGCTGTATAGGTAATTATATTAAGGAGTGTATTATTTACTGTTGGATAGTGAGAAAAATGGCTTGACTAGGCTTCTGGTAGATGATGAAGAGGCTTGAGTGGTGCTGTACATGTTATTCTCTTTACCTGAGAATATTCTTCCTTTGGAAAATGGGCCAGATTAACTGGATACAACATGAGAAAGGAATTGGGCATTGATTTTTACTTATATGTATCTGTTTTTTTTATCTTATTTATACTGTAGGCAGAGAAAGTGTGGTTTCAGAATAGATTTTAAAAGACAGTTCTAAGTTTCTCATTGACTTTTAGACCCTACAACTACAGATTTGAGTCTGTTATTAATAGAAAAGTACATTTTTCATTTGTGGTTCCTCTCTATTTAGATTGAAATAGGCTACTGAAGACTGAATTTTGTACTGCAGCAATATTTATAATCCATTTTACAGGATTTGGGGAGTTTTGTAAGATTTTAATGTTACAAATTCCAATTTAATGTATATTGACTTTATCGTGAGATTGTTATATATCGTTGTTTAAATAAAACTTTATTCTGGCCAGACATGGTGGTTCACGCCTGTAATCCCAGCACTTTGGGAGGCTGAGGCAGGAGGACTGCTTGAGGCCGAGGATTCAAGACAAGCCTGGGCAACACAGCAAGACTCTGTCTCTACCAAAAAACATTTTTTTAAATAAATAGAAAACTTTATTCTAAGAACATGGGCTTTGGAGTTCAGCAGACCTAGATTCCAACATAGGCCCTTAAACTTGCTCTGTGGCCTTCAGCAAGTTACCTTCTTAAAGTCCCAGTTTTCTTATTTTTCAGATAGAAATAATACCTACTTCATAGGTTTGTTGTATGAATTAAATAAATTATTGTATGGATTAAATAAAGTTGTGTTTATATAGCATGTGATAAATGGTAGCTGTTGTTATTTCTATTGCACTTTTACCTTGTTTAAACATTTCCCGTTCATACTTTTTTTAAAAAATTCTTTTTAGTAAAAAAGCACGCTTAGATTGGAATACTGATGCTGCCTCTTTGATTGGGGAAGAACTTCAAGTAGATTTCCTGGATCATGTTCCGCTTACAACACACAACTTTGTAAGTTGCAGATCTCCTCTCTTTCTGGCATGTTGAGGGCTTTGCCAGGCATAACAGAAATTTCTCAGGTAATATGCGTATGTATATAGTTGAATTGTTTAAAGCTGTTTATGCTGTTGTTTACGGTAAGGCAATTTAGATTTCATTAGCCAGAGATACACTTTAATTTGTGATTATGAATTCTGTAAATGTTGGAAGTACGATTCATTTTGTAAAAACTCTTTTGGAGGCCAAGGAGGAAATGACTTTGTCTTTTGTCATCTTTTATTTATTCAGCATAATTTACACCTGTGTTCTTGTTGTAGGCTCGGAAGACGTTCCTGAAGCTTGCCTTCTGTGACATCTGTCAGAAATTCCTGCTCAATGGATTTCGATGTCAAACTTGTGGCTACAAATTTCATGAGCACTGTAGCACCAAAGTACCTACTATGTGTGTGGACTGGAGTAATATCAGACAACTCTTGTAAGGCATTGTTCTTTTTCTCAAGGAATATAGGGATGAGGAGTATAAATACTTTAAAGGGTATTTGGTGTAGATTTTGACTGAAAGGTCTGGATTCTAGCCTCATTTAATGAATTGTGATCCAGAAACTACTTTAGAAACAGTGATAATTCTGAAACTAGCTAGGCTTGGTGGCATCAATACTCCAGAATGAGCAGGTAGGAGTAGGACTTCCTATCTGTCAAATTGAGATTGACATACTGTGACTGTGATTCAGTAAGGAAAAGAACAAAAGGATATGAAAACAAGAAGATTTTTTGCTTTTCTCTCTTAATGGTATCATCTACTAGGGTTACTAGTAGACACTGCTCTGTATTTTGTTGAATATGCTGAATGAGCCTTTGACATTGAGAAAGAGCAGAAAGCACAGTTGATGCTATTTTCTTCACTTCAAACTGGAGAAAACTTAGTTGTTTGGAATTAAAATTGTTTGAATATAAAATCTTGAAAGATTGTTTCTGTTAGGAGACAATGTATTTCATATAGATAAAATTTTATTAAAGAATTTAGTTTATATTAAAAGTACATAGTCCAAACTGCCTTTTAAAAACTGTAACTAGGGATATGAAAAGTTTAAAGTTTTGTCCTTTTTTGATAGTACTAGAGAGACCAAGGGAGTGTTATTATTAGACCATGATGAAAACATTTTTGCTTTCATGGTCACTTACGTATTGATTTTGTGATGAGAGCTTGAGTAGCACAAATGGCACAGGCTTTCAAAATTTATCTTATTTTTGTCCCCCCAACCCCCCACC
>NW_016817764.1:109088-120894 GCF_001698545.2 Rhinopithecus bieti
CCCCAACCCCCCCCCCTTTTTTTTTTTTTTTTTTTCTTTGAGACGAGTCTCTGTTGCCAGGCTGGAGTACAGTGGCATGATCTCGGCTCACTGCAACCTACGCTTCCCGGGTTCAAGCGATTCTCCTGACTCTGCCTCCCAAGTAGCTCAGACTATAGGCACACACCACCACGCCCAGCTAATTTTTGTAGTTTTAGTAGAGATGAGGTTTCACCTTCTTGGCCAATATGGTCTCGATCTCTTGACCTTGCGATCTGCCCACCTCGGCCTCCCAAAGTGCTGGGATTACAGGCATGAGCTACCACACCCAGCAATTTTTTTTTTTTTTAAAAAAGACAGGATCTCGCTCTGTCTCACATGCTGGAGTGCAGTGGCATGATCACAGCTCACTGTAGCCTTGACCTCTCGGGTTCAAGTAATCGTCCTACCTCAGCCTCCTGAGTAACTGGGACTACAAGTGTTTGCCACCATGCCTAGCTAATTTTTGTATTTTTTGTGGAGACGGGGTTTCACCATGTTGCCCAGGCTGGTCTAGAACTCCTGAGCTCAAGCAGTCTGTCCACCTTGGCCTTCCAAAGTGTTGTGGTTACAGGTGTGAGCCACCGCACCTGGTGGCACAAGCTTCTGAGTCTAACAGACATATGTCAGAATCTCACTGTTGTCATTAACCATAACCACAACTGAGTTTTCGTTCATGCATCTGAATAAGGGGGTATTACCTTCCTTGCATTGTTCTTATGAGGCTTGCTGACAGGTACCCAGCTCATGGAAAGAAGGTGCCTAATTACTCAGTTTTCTGTGATTTATTCCTCCTATTTTAGTCTTTTTATCTATGTATTTTCAAGATGGAATGTTTCCAGAAAAGCTCTATGTGACATAGTTTGTAAAATGTTCTACTGTAGTTTGAAAAACATTATTTTGATATAGCTAGACATAGGACCAGTATTTCCTAGAAATGCACACTGGGTCGGGCGTGATGGCTCACTCCTGTAATCCCAGCACTTTGGGAGGCTGAGGCGGGTGAATCATCTGAGGTCAGGAGTTCGAGACCAGCCTGGCCAACATGGTGAAACCCCATCTCCACTAAAAGTACAAAAATTAGCTGGGCGTGGTGGTGTGTGCCTGTAATCCCAGCTACTTGGGAGGCTGAGGCAGGAGAACCCAGGAGGCGGAGGTTGCAGTGAGCCGAGATTGCTCCTCTGCACTCCAACCTGGGCAACAGAGCGAGACTCCATCTCAACAAAAAAAAAAAAAAAAAAGAAAAGAAAAGCACAGTGGAGCCCATATGTTTATTGGCAGATTAGTATTATTCACATTCAATAATCATTCAAACCCAATTATTTGGAATATTGTTCCCTTTATTCTAGGTAATGTAAAACAGTTGAGGAAAATGTGACTGGGAAGAGTTCAGTTTTAGTAGCTCTGAGTTTGCAAAAGCAAGGCATGCTGATTGTCTCTGTAAGATTACTGTAAGCCTAAAAAACAGTCTTTCCTTGCTTTTGTTTAGATTGTTTCCAAATTCCACTATTGGTGATAGTGGAGTCCCAGCACTACCTTCTTTGACTATGCGTCGTATGCGAGAGTCTGTTTCCAGGATGCCTGTTAGGTGTAATTTTTTTACCTAATAGCTTTTCTTTTAGAAAGTTAATTGGGGGGGGGGGGGGGGGGGAGCGGTTGAAGCTCGAAGACAAAAAGTAAAGAGTTTCTTTCACATTCCCTCCCTCATGTGAAATCCCTGCTGCTTCTTGTGGAATGTGATACTGGTGGTACAGCAAAATGTAGAAATTCTCTTTATGGATCTGTAGATCTTACATTCTGGAAAGTGACTTTGACTATAGTTTCTTCTGTTATCGTAGCATATTCCTTAATATGTCATTACATTTTAAAGAGCTTGAGATTCTACTTTGCTCAGTATGTACTGAGTTCAACCTCAATTGAAAGGGTCCCAAAACTTGATACAGTGATTCAATAAAAATAAAACCCTTAACTTTGAAATGCATGTTATGGCCTTGCATTTGCTAAAACCATGTATTTAAATAGACTAGTGTCTTTAAAAAACATTTAGTTATATTTTCAGCGTAAATATTGTTTCTAATGTGTCTCTGAGTTTGCATATAACTTGTCTTTACTCTGTTTTCCAGCTTTACAATCAGTTTTGTTCAGTTCACGTATTGCTCAGTGTTACACACATGAATTTGAAACCTAAAGTAAAATCTACATCCAAAGTATCTTACTTTAGGCCAGGCATGGTAGCTCACGCCTGTAATCCCAGCACTTTGGGAGACCAAGGTGGGTGGACCACTTGAGGTCAGGAGTTCCAGACTAGCCTGGCCAACCAACATGGTGAAACTCCATCTCTACTAAAAATACAAAAAACTGGCTGGATGTGGTGATATGCGCCTCTTGGCCCAGCTACTTGGGAGGCTGAAGCAGGAGAATCTTCAACCTGGTAGGCAATGAGCTGAGATGGCACTATTGCACTCCAGCCTGGGTGACAGAGCAAGACTCTTATCTCCAAAAAATACACACACACACACACACACACACATAATGTGTAATCAGGTAATGTTTAATGTGAAACTACTATGGAAATTATTAAAGGCAGCATATCTCAGAATAAGGAATTTGCATATGTCTGGATATATATTTGTGTGTGACTTTTATTTTTCTTGATAATTTGAAAAGCAGATCTGACCAAGAGTTTGTAGTTACCTCTGAAGATTAGAGGAAACCAGGCCTCTGAAGCCATAAACAGAATTATGTGGGAAGGCATTTTTTCAAGACAATAGAACAATTTCCCTTAGAAAAGCTGGCCTTTTATCCCTTTAATTCATACATGGATGTTAACTGAATCTGAACAAACCTCAAACTAATCTTTAGAACAAATAATGAAAACGTCTGGCCTTTTTGCAGACATGCTTAGCACGTCTACTTACCTGTTTAAAATCTTAAAGTTCTTAAATTTAGTCTCCAAATTAAACTGGGCATGTTCCAACTAGCTTAATAAGTGGTAGTGTGGTTGTCAAATGTTAATCTATTCTTTCCCGGAGATGATGTAAAAATTTGGAGTATTCGGGTGGCGCTTTATTAAAAAAAAGAAAACTTAAAATACATTCTCCTTTTCATTGAATTCCCAATACATATATTATTTCCTGTTCCAAATTTTGTATCCAAAAGCACCCAGACTTAAGATAATTTTTAGATGTCACATATTTGAAAGAATCAAACATTTTGTCAAAGGTTCTACAGGTAGAGTTTGCCCTTAAGCATCTTAATCAAGTAGGTAGTTGAAAGACTTCACCAGTATGAAAGCCTAAATGCCAATCATGGAATTTTCTTTCTCCTCCTTGCCTAGTTCTCAGCACAGGTATTCTACACCTCACGCCTTCACCTTTAACACCTCCAGTCCCTCATCTGAAGGTTCCCTGTCCCAGAGGCAGAGGTCGACGTCCACACCTAATGTCCACATGGTCAGCACCACCCTGCCTGTGGACAGCAGGATGATTGAGGTAATAGGGCCCGTTGGGGGTGGTAATGTCAGTCAGTTAATGGGGTGAGGGTGATATTTATTCAGAGAGTGTTGGGTTTCAAATCTGATCAAGGAATGTTGCAGCACTTTCTCAGGTCTCTGGACTTTTACAGTGTATTTTATATCCATAATATCTTTAGACTGGCTGAATAGTCTGGTTGGTATATCATTCAAGTGGAGAACTAAAATTTCCTGAAAAATATGTTAACATTTGAACTCTTCCCATGATCAGATTTGAATAGGCTTTTAATGAATGAGTGCCTAAGATATTTAAAGAGGAGTTTAATTTTGGTGTGGGACAGAAAATAACAGTGATGGAGAACTACAGATTCTCTGGAAGACTTTTGTGATTTTATTTAGAAATAAAAGGGTGGAGTCCTAGGATTTAATAAGCAGGTATTTAGGGAGATGTCCAAGTGCCCAAAGCTAGTGTTTTTGAACTGCTTTTCTTTTCTTGGCTTTTGGTTATGTCCTATTGGTTTAATTTGCTTTCTGCTTCATCTTTAATAACAACTGAATACACTTAAATACTTCCTTTGTTCTTTATTCTTTTTTGTTTCTCATTGCTTTGGACTAGAATAACAACCTGAATGCTTCTCCCAGGGCGTGGTCCAGACGATTTTGTTTGAGGGGAAGAGTAGGTATTTTTCTTCATGCCTTTGCTTTCTTGTAATTAACAGGATTGCTAAAACTGTCAGACAGTAGACTACCAAAAATGAAATAGTTGCTAAGTTAAATTTATATTTCTTGTTGCTTGTTTCCATGTTTTCTTTTTTCCTTTTTTTTTTTTTTTTTTGGAAGAGAGTAAATAGAAATAAAAAAAAAAAAAATGTTGTATATGGTATTGATGATAGGTGAAATGAATTTCTTAAGTTAGGCCAGGCATGGCAGTGTATGCCTGTTGTCCAAGCTACTCCAGAGGCTAAGGCAGGAAGATCACTGGAGCCCAGAAGTTCTAGGCTGTAGGGAGCTACAATTGTGCCTGTGATTAGCCACTGCACTCCAACTGGGACAACATGGTAAGAATCCACCTTAAAAACAAACAAAAAATCTCAAGTTAGATTTTGAGGCCAAGGGCATTAAAAAGTTTTTTTTTTTTTTTTTTAAATCAGTTCCAACCAGACTAATGTTAGACTTACTTAGTTGGTACTCACAGCATTGGTATTCTGTTTATATATTAGTACCAAATGTGTCAGTTTGGTTGATAAACCCTGGAATAAATATCCTTTATTGAAAGCTTATCAGAGATAACTATGCTGTCTCTCATCATGTAGACATCTGCTGCCTCAGGCACAGTTTATCTCACTCAGACCTCAAATCACTTTCAACATAATTGTCCTGCCACTATTGTGAGGAGGTCATGTATAAGCTATTAATTTTGTTATTTTGGCTTTATCATTATGATTAGTCCTGATAATACAATAATATACCAGTTACTGCTACTTTTATTAAATGGTTTGTTCCTGTATGAACACTGTAATACTTACAGGGAACAGTAAAGGTCAGAATTGGCTAGGTGGGAAGATCACTTGCGACCAGGAGTTCGAGACCAGCCTGGGCTATATGTAGCAAAACCCCACCTCTACAAAAAGGTATATGAAAATTAGCTGGGCTTGGTGGTGCGCACGTGCAGTCCTAGTTACTCAGGAGGCTCAGGCAGGAGGATTGCTTGAGCCCAGGAGTTTGAGGTTGTAATGAGCTATGTATGATTGTGTCAAGAATTTTTGAGTTTTTATTATAAAAGAATTAGCACAACTGTTATCCCTAATCATTTTTTACTTTGAAAGCAGGGTAAATTTTGATTCCTGTTACTTAATCACATGAGTCAGCATTTTAAAAGTAGACTAATTGTTGCTTTATTTATTTAAATTATTTGTAAGTCTCAGATTATTCATAGTTCTCTTGAGTATTTAGATTCCAGGAACAATAGAAAAATTCTTTCTAGGATAAATTGATCCAGCTGTAGAAATTAGCACAGAATAAAATATGGAATATTTAATGGATATAGGGAAGAAAATTACTATGACATTAAGGAAAATATCCTACTACATAGGAATATAATTGTGGTTAATAAAATAAATTGTGCTTTGCTTTAAAACAAAGAACAGATTACTTGGATAATGAAGCTACAGCTGCCGATTTCTATTGAAATCCACATTATTTTTTGCCACTGTTTTGCCCACCTGGCAGTTATCCTGCTATACTTAAAAACACACAGATTCCTGGGCTTCCAACGTTCCCCTTCAGAACATGCTCAGTCAATCCTGGGTCGAGGATTAGGGGTGGATCATCATTCTTCTTTGCAGAGTCAGAATCACTATCCAAGTAATTCTGAAGACTAGCTAGTTTTGGGAACCAGAACTAGGCTTTCTTGTTAAATTCCGAATTATGTTTTGGGAGCAGAGGAACAGCTTGGTTTGATTCTTTTTATCTTGTAATGATATAATTGAGTGGGAGCATTCTAGTAATAGTTTTGTGGAACAAGTATCTTGTCTATACTGTAGTTACACAAAGAGAATAGTAGGACCTCCCCCCAAAAAATGTCCTTTTGAGGATACGGGGCCAAGTGGTTTTATATTATTCTATTCCAAGTGATGAATTTTAGATTGGGGTTTAGTTTCTAATAAATTCTAAAGATAGCCTTTGCTTTCTCCCATGAGTAGAATGTAACCAATTTCCAAATTTACCCATAAGGCAGTGTTTTGTGGTGAAAGAGCTGAGGGCTGAGATCCGTGTATGATGGTTTCTGGTTCTATTTCTGCCACCTCCTGGCTCTGCCAAGTGACCCTGCCAAGTCTCCTTACCTGTTCAGATGTGTTTTCTTATATGTAAAATGTAGGTTTTAAACTTGGATTTGTGGTCTTTCCAGCTTTCTGTGATTTTAGGCTTGGATAAAGTATGTAGGCTGCTTACCTTTTTCAAATCCCACTTCTAGTCAATTTAGCCTAACTCCTCGTGGAGTAAGAGCGAGCTTCCCCCAGAATCCACCTCTCCACCCTGCCTTTTTTAAAAAAAGTTTTGAGCCTCAGTGGAACAAGATTCCCAATCTTTGGAAGGGTCTCAGCTGGGAGTAACTTTGCTAGCTTCCCTTGAAAGAGTATGTTTGTTGTGTACATTGCTTTCTTTTGAGAAAAAGAATGTGGTTTTCATTATATATGAAAAACTAATACCAGGCTTGGCATGGTGGCTCACACCTGTAATCCCAGCACTTTGGAAGGCCGAGGCAGGTGGATCACCTGAGGTCAGGAGTTCAAGACGAGCCTGGCCAACATGACAAAGCCCTGTCTCTACTAAAAATGCAAAAATTAGTCAGGCATGCTGGTGCACACCTGTAATCCCAGCTACTCGGGAGACTGAGGCAGAAGAATCGCTTGAACCTGGGAGGTGGAGGGTGCATTGAGCTGAGATTGCGCCACTGCACTCCAGCCTGGGTGACAGAGCAAGCAAGACTCCATCTAAAAAAAAAAAAAAAATTAATACCAGTCCCTCTAATATTTAATGAAAAATCAGCCTTGGAGGTACTGGCCACTGATACTTGCTGAATTTAATCAAGGAATGTTGATTAGAGTATGTTTAGGATTTTTATGGTTTTTAGAGGTTTTGTAATACTATTTTGTTCTTGCACATCCTTCTCCTCTCTTTTCCCTCCCCCAGAGAAAATCTTTTGTGTGTAGGAGTTGACCAGCTTTCCTTTTCTGTTTCAGGATGCAATTCGAAGTCACAGCGAATCAGGTACTTTTCTGTAGTCATTTAGCCAACAATAATGGGCTTTTTTTCTTTATACGGTGTATCTTCTGTTGGCTTATCTTTGTGTGGATTCTGTTTGTCTTGTCTATTAAGCCTCACCTTCAGCCCTGTCCAGTAGCCCCAACAATCTGAGCCCAACAGGCTGGTCACAGCCGAAAACACCCGTGCCAGCACAAAGAGAGCGGGCACCAGTATCTGGGACCCAGGAGAAAAACAAAATTGTGAGTATAGAAACAGTACCTCCTGCCAATTAGGGTTCAGTAAGAAAAACCTCATTGGAAATTAGAATACTTTTAACTTATTTTAGGAGAGGATTCTAATAAAATATATTTAATGAAGGAGATTATAAATATCACTGTCATTTTTGGCACACTTGCATCAGACAGCTTGCCAGTGCTTTAACTGAAATGGTATTTCTCAAAAGACAAAAATCGGAAGTATAGTTAATATGTTTATCTTTAAAAGATATAGAAACAGATGATATGGCTTGATTCCTTCTTTGATGCGCTCATTATCAAAAGATTATTACCGTTGCATGGAGTATAATAATGATCTCTACTTGTTTCAGAGGCCTCGTGGACAGAGAGATTCAAGCTATTACTGGGAAATAGAAGCCAGTGAAGTGATGCTGTCCACTCGGATTGGGTCAGGCTCTTTTGGAACTGTTTATAAGGGCAAATGGCATGGTAAGCTTGGGGCCCTCCGTTTACTTACTGCAGGGGTTTGGTGTGAAGTCAAGTTTCAGCTCAGGGGGCCAGGAGGAAGAAAAGACTGAGTGCTCCTGGGCTTACAGCAGTACTCTCCCTTAGATACTTGGTTATACTTGAAGATTGAGCTTAATTCTTTTTAGACTAGGTTCTTATAAAGCTCCCAGGATAATTAGAAATTAGTGAATAAGACTTGAGCCCTATAATCAGATGTCAGGAATGCTTCTCCTTTAAACTGATTAAATACAGTCTGCACATGGGTCATGCTTGGAAGCTCCTTAAGTGAGCAAGAGTCTGCTGCTATGGAGGGAGCTTGGGTTCTAAAAACTGTAAGCTGGAAAGGACCTTAGAGATTGAAATGGGGGCTGATTTGCCCATAGTCATGCAGTTAGGCATAAGAAAGCTGGAAATCTCCTGAAATAACTTCTCTTTGTCTCGCCCTAGGATTAGTTGTGGGTATCCCTATCAAACAGGGAAGGCATAGACTTAATTATTGAATCTATGTGGAATATTAGTGTTCTTATTTTAATGGAAACACTTTGTCACTTGGAAGAAAGGTACTATTTAACTTCTGTAGTTACAGCTTGTGTATTTTGGCAACACTCAACATTTTGGCAACATACTTAGCATTTCTCTGTTAGGTTTTTAATGCCTCTGGCTTTAGGACTTTGGCAAATAATAGGTATTTTCTTGAAAATGCTGCATGTTCCCAAAAAGTCATCTCTTCTAAATTCAGATTACAATAAAGCAAAAATCACAGAGTCCCTCAGTGCCTATACTTCTACTTTGGATGACACTGGAATTATCTTTAGAGATAAATGTGCAAATGTGCAAAGATTGAGAGAAGTTAAAAGCATCAAATGAATGGAGTATTAAAATTCAAGGTACTGAAAATATCAAACACCTCCAGTTTTGAGTACTTGGTTCTTTTTTTTTTGGAGATAGATTCTTGCTCTGTTGCCCAGGCTGGAGTACAGTGGCACAATCACAGCTCACTGCAGCCTCCAATTCTTGGGCTCAAACAATCCTCCTTCCTAAGCCTCCCAAGTAGCTGGGACCACAGGTGAATGCCCAGCTAATATTTTTTATTTTTTTGTAGAGACAAGGTCTCACTATGTTGCCCAGGCTGGTCTCCAACTCCTAGACTCAAGCAGTCCTCTTGGGTCTCTCAAAATGCTGGGATTACAGGCATGAGCCACTGTGCCCAGCCTTACCTTGTGCTCTTTAATGCATGGTTTTTACCACTTGTAATTTACCATGCTCATTAATGCATGGGTTTTCACCATTTGTAATTAATCATCTGACCAATTTCTAGTTCCTTAAGAGGATTGGCACCCGACTGAACATTTGTAAAGTACATGTGGAATGATTCCTTTTCCTTTGAAAATTGCATCTGGCAGGGCAGGGTGGCTGACGCCTGTAATCCCAGCACTTTGGGAGGCTGAGGCAGGCAGATCACTTGAGCCTAGGAGTTCAAGAACAGCCTGGGCAACATCGTGAAATCCCATCTCTACCAAAAATTAGGTGGATGTGATGGCACTCGCCTGTAGTCCCAGCTACTCGGAAGTCTGAGGCAGGAAGATTGCTTGAGCTCAGGAGGCAAATGTTGTAGTGAGCTGAGTACAGTAAGTACACACTACTGTACTCCAACCTGGGTGAAAGGGCAAGACCCTGTCTCAGAAAAAAAAAAAAAAAAAGAAAGTACATACATCTAGTATGTACTACCGGGCTGCCTCTCAGGTCCCAGAGAAATGATACTGTTGTAGAATATTTATTTATATATATTTAGAGACAAGATCTGGCTCTGTTGCCCGGGCTGGAGTACTGTGGCACAATCTTGGCTTACTGCAGTCTCTGCCTCCTGGGCTCAAGCCAGCCATCCCCCTGCCTCAGCCTCCCAAGTAGCTGGGACTACAGGCACATGCCACCACACCCGGCTAATTTTTGTATTTTTTGTAGAGATGGGGTTTTGCCTTGTTTCCCAGGCTGGTCTTGAAATCATGAACTCAAGCGATCCGCCTGCCTCGGCCTCCCAAAGTACTGGTATTGCAGGCATGAGCCACCATGCCCAGCCAGTTGCAGAATATTTTAGATGGCATAAATATCTCCAAGATTCCTTAGGAAAGAAGAACACAAGCACTTTGTGGGATAGAGCACTTATTGTATCTGAGATAACAAGGCTGCTAGTCATTGTAGGAGGCAGAGCAATGGATATTGCATTTATTGCTTCTGTTAGCATTTGATCATTTTTATATCACATTTTAAAAGCCCCAGCTAAAAGCCAGCGGATGAAGTTTAAGTTGTACCCAAGTTTAATTTTCCTCTGGTTGAGCACTTTTATTTGGGGATTCATAAGTTTTCTGCTTCCGAACTTTGTCTTCTCTCAATAGGGTGAGCTTTCAAACTGTGATAAAGATTATTTGTTACAGTGTTACTTCCATAAAGACTGCTATTAGAATGTAAATAACTTGTTTTTAAGATTCTAGGATTTTTTAGGCCAGGTGCGGGTGGCTCACACCTGTAATCCCAGCACTTTGGGAGGCTGAGGCGGGCTGATAACGAGGTCAGGAGATCGAGACCATCCTGGCTAATACGGTGAAACCCTGTCTCTACTAAAAATACGAAAAATTAGCCGGGTGTGGTGGCGGGCGCCTATAGTCCCAGCTACTCGGGAGGCTGAGGCAGAAGAATGGCGTGTACCCAGGAGGCAGAGCTTAAAGGGAGCCGAGATCGTGCCACTGCACTCCAGCCTGGGTGACAGAGTGAGACTCCGTCTCAAAAAAAAAAAAAAAAAAAGACTAGGTTTTTTAAGTCAGAAAGTCTCAAAAGTCAGAGGAGTGAAGAGCAGTGGACTTTTATGCCTTGCTTTCAGAAAGCAAGCCCTGGTCTATGAATGAAGAAGAAAAATGAGTGGTCAAGGAAACATAATTTCTAGATTGTTTCATGCAATACTTTTTTTCCCCCATATTCTGGTTCCTGTATACAATATATCTGTTCAATATCTTAAAAATTACAACTGTTTTCATGATTTTGATTGAAGATTTTTTTAACTCAGCCTAGCCACTGTGGAAGTAAAGCAGAAAGGGTCTCAAAGCAACTCAGAGGCCTCAGATGCATAAACTAAAACTCAACATATTTATTTAAAGCAGTGTCTCTGAGGCCCAAAGTTCACAACCTCCTTTTGAGCATTAAATTTGGCATCAAGCCTGGGTTCTGGTGGCTCATGCCTGTAATCCCAGCACTTTGGGAGGCCAAGGCAGGCATATCATTTGAGGTCAAGAGTTCAAGACAAGCCTGACTGAAATAGTGAAACCCTGTCTCTGATAAAAATATAAAAATTAGCCGGGCGTGATGGCGTGCACCTGTAATCCCAGCTACTTAGGAGGCTGAGGTAGGAGAACTGCTTGAACCCGGGAGGTGAAGGTTGCAGTAAGGCAAGATCACACCACTGCACTCCAGCCTGGGCAACAGAATGAGACTCCATCTCAAAAAAAAAAAAAAATTCCCTAGGCCAGGTGTGGTTGCTCACACCTGTAATAACGTAGCACTTTGAGAGGTTGAGGTGGGAGGATCACTTTAGCCCAGGAGATCGAGACCAGCCTAGACAACATAGTGAGACCTTGTCTCTACAAGAAAACAACAATTAGCTGAACATGGTGCTGTGTGTCTGTTGTCCCAGCTACTCGAGAAACTGAGGCAGGAGGATCACTTGAGCCTGCGAGATAGAGGCTGCACTGAACCATGATCATACCACTGCACTCCAGCCTGGGCAACAGAACAAGACACTTTCTCTCCAAAAAAAAAAAAAAAAAAAAAAAAAAAA